>NC_089817.1:7250746-7531007 GCF_029633855.1 Hoplias malabaricus
ACATTGACCTACATGCTTAAACATACAGGCAGATGTTTCTATATAATGTTGCATGTTTCCTTCTTCAAATTAAAAGATATAAACACCTAACTGGACCATATATTCTCAAATTGGTACCATCTATATATGAAAACTAAGCTGCCAGAATATACTTTTAAAGAATTAAATGGCACTAAATGTTACTGTATATGGTCGAATTACTGTAGGGTGAATTGTATTTACACATGGCCTGTGATACTTTATTATCCTGGTTTAACTCCTAAGATTAAACTGTTCCCTCAATCCCAGATTTCCAGACTTTCCACAGTTTACTGAAGTCATGTCTGGACTCTGGCAAAGAGAGGTCAGCATTTGATCAGAGAACAGACAACTCCTCTGCCCTCCAATACTTTCAGGTAAACCTTTACCTGGAGCTCATAATGAAATATACCTCAGCGAATTCTAACAGTGTCATGTAAGATTATGCATTTTCTTGCAGTTTTATGGCTGTCTTTCTCAGCAGCAGAACATGCTTCAGGATTACCTGAGGACAGCCACGTATCAAAAAGCCATTCTACTCAACGAAATTGACTTCAGAGATAAGGTCAGTCAGTGAGAAAACACTATAGAGCTGTCACTGAATTACACATATATTTCTACCCTGGCTTTTACTACTACTACTACTTCTGCTACTACTACTACTTCCAGAAGTGGCAAAAGTAAATATCTTTTCCAGGATATCATTCTAATTTCATTGATTTTCTGCTACTATATACTATTTACATCTCCAGCATTTAGCAGACATTCTTTTAATAAGTAAACTAATCTGGTGTTTTCATTTTCTCTCTGTCTCCAGGTAGTGCTGGATGTGGGCTGTGGAACTGGAATTTTGTCATTTTTTGCTGTCCAGGCTGGAGCAAAGAAAGTGTATGCAGTGGAGGCCAGTGCAGTGGCCAAATATGCAGAAGTACTTACACTATATTTTCTAAGTTCACATTAGTATAGTACATGATTTCACATTTATTCTTTTCTTGTGTTGCCTGTGTAAATCTTAGACTAATGGACTTTGTGTGAAGTGTCTAAGAGTGTTACACAGAGCTCTAAAGGTTGTTCTGCACATGTCTTGAATGCATGACATTCTGGCTGTTTAATGACTTATGGAGCGATCTGGCGTTTGTCTGAGGTCCTGCTGTGTGCATGTGTGTGTGTGTGTGGGTGTGAGAGTGAGAGTGAGAGTGAGAGAGAGAGAGAGAGAGAGAGAGAGAGAGAGAGAGAGAGAGAGAGACAGGGCAGGGGGAGTAAAGGAAGCATATTTTCATGGCTGGATGGATGCTTGCTCTACAGTCAAGCATGGTTTAAACGGCTCGATTTTCACTCATTTGTTGGTTTTTAGACGACTACCAGATGTGTTTCTTCTGGTTTCCAGCACGTCGCAGCAGATCTGCCAAACACAGTCTTACCTTCACCTCACTTTCCCTCTTTGTTTAGGAACTGCAGTTTAGGCACACAATATGTTGTTGTGTTCTTAGAGTGATTAATATCAGCTCAGCCCACATTTTTGCCCGTGTTGCAGCATGTGCCCTAAAAACACTACAACCCTGTAGGTGGACCATAATACATAAGGAAATGGGGTTATATTACAGTCACTGATTTTGATTCATAGTGCCCTTCAAAGCCTTGGTGAAACAATGATTCTTTTATTTCTCTGAGTTACATTATTGTTTATTGTTACTGTTTGCTTAATACTTCAAAATAATTTGCTTCAACTATCACAAGTTTCAGGTTTATCAAGTACACATCTATTTATACTAACACATGTATACAGGGTGAGTCAAAAGTCGCAGGACACCCTTTTATCTGAATACCCCAGCAAGTAATGGATGAGAGGGCCTAGCTTTTAGGCTATGTCCGGAACATAACCACCATCTTGAAAGACGCCATATTGGATCAAGGGCAAGTTTTTCCAATGGGAAGGTGGTCATGTAGCATATCAAAGAAATAAAAGGGTCTCCTGTGACTATTGACTCACCCTGGATATATATAATTTAATCAGTTATAAGTTATTACATAAAAATGTTATTTATTGTTTATTTACATAAAACGCCCTGTGAAGGACTGGCGCCCCCTCCAGGGTGTATTCCCGCCTTGCGCCCAATGATTCCAGGTAGGCTCTGGACCCACCGCGACCCTGAACTGGATAAGGGTTACAGATAATGTATGGATGAATGAATGAATGAATGAATTTACATAAAACACTCTTCTGATGATGTATCTTGAAGGTGGGAGGACCTATTCACTATTGGGTGGATTCTCTAATCAGAATGTTTTTCTTCTATAAAGCTTTTGTTATGACATAAAGTGTGATTACTTTCTTGAATGTAAACCTGGATAGTCTTTCAGTTGTTCAGTTACTTCACCCAGACAAACAAAACCTTTGCCTGGAAGAATTTAAAGGCTCAGAGTTCCCAATCTTCTAATGAACAGTGTAAATGTGGTTTGACTGATGACGTATTTGTGTTCAGGTACTAGTGAAGAGTAACGGCATGTCTGACAGGATCATGGTCCTTGCTGGGAAGATTGAGGAGATGTCCTGCCCAGAGAAAGTGGACGTCATCATTTCTGAACCTATTGGCTACATGCTCCTCAATGAGAGGATGCTGGAGAGCTACTTATACTCCAAAATCTGGCTGAAGCCCAAAGGTAGGGGAATATACTGTATACTCTAGCACAGTGCTCTGTTTTGTACCACATTATTGTCATTAACTGTTGGGACTGATGCCTGTTTTTGTTTTTCTTTTTTTTGTTTTTGGTTAGGTATGATGTTCCCCACCTTCAGTGACATCCACCTGGCTCCTTTTACTGATGAACAGCTTTACCTGGAGCACCTTGCACGCTCCAGCTTTTGGTAACATTTTGTTATAGTTTTTCAACTTAGGTCTATGCTGCAGTTTAGTTGTTCCCTCCAAATCCCCACAAGCTGCGGTTGTGCTGAGGGCCTTCCAACTTCTCCAGATTGAACTTGCAATGTCCTGACAATAGGGCCAATGATTGGATGGGGTACAACTTGTGATTCTTAAATTTGTGCAAACATTTTGGTTGCAATATCACTTTAAGGGTAGTCCTAATGTTCAAAGAGCCTACATATTCCCTCTCTGCTTCATGCTTCTTTCTGAATGTTTACAGTCTCATCCATGAGGGTTTATTTGACATCTCCCGCAGGCCCCTGCGGTTGGCCATCAAAAGAGAGGGCAATCAGCCCAACACCCACGGCTTGCGGCCTACCAGGATGGTGCCGTGACCTGGGCTGAGCCTCCAGCACTGTAAAACGCTCCACTGCCATCCAAACCTGACTCATAGCAGAGACACAGGCTTCTCACATCATCTCCATCTCTCTCTGCTCCAGTGGTGTAGTTAACCAAGCAGAGTGCCGGGAAGATGGTGCCAGTCATCTAAAACACCTTTCCATGCAATCGCAAGCAGTTTTGCCCTCTCCCAAACTTGTTGCAGCAACCCCAGTTCTCCCGCCCTCCATTTTGTAAAATTTACTCTGCTCCTATCTTCAACACCAGTTGAATCCCCTTGGAATCCTGGCATGCAGATGCAGTGAAAGCTCCTCTGAGGAGCTTGTTAGCCAATATCTGCCTACATCTTCACTCCAGCGATGACAGATTCTCCTGAGCCGTAACCTGAGACTCACTCTCGTCAACTCTATCTGCCCAAGAAAATCACTGACGCTCTTTCTCCAACACCAGCATTCATGTCTCATCAAAGGACACAAGACTATATCCAAAATAAATGGATTCAACTTACTGACCTTTTAGAATAAGAACATTAATAAGGACTGCAGCAGCACTCTTATGGGAAGACTTTAGAGTAGATGCTGTGAACATTTCTTGATACCGTAATTCCACAAAAGCACTAGTAATGTATGGATGTTAAATGCTTAGCTGTAGATCACTAATGCCACTCCAACTAATAACAAAGATACTGGATGGAGCTTAACAATTAGAGAACATAGAATCGCTGCTCCAGAGTCCAATATTATAGGGCTTTATACCGCTCAAGGTGACACTAGCCATTGAGTTTGGTGACCTTAAGTGTGTGCAACTGATGCCTGCAACACACTCAAAAAAGCTGGGACAGGTGCATGTATTCTTTTAATTATACTGTTTTAATCTTGGGAATTGAAAACACAAATATTGGCAGTTTTTTAAGTGGAATATCTTGCTGTTTACAAGACTTGAGATTCTTAACAGTCTGTGGTCAGCTTTAACTGATTCTTATTTCCATGATGCACTATATAATTTCCATAGGACACAGAGGGTCAGGTTGCATTTCTTAACTCAGCTGCGAATTGTGTTCAGTGACAAGGATTTTCCAAAGTACTATCCAACCCATGTCCATTAAAGTAGCTTAATACCACCTGGGACTCAATGCTTTTGTCACCCTTAGTGTCCACCCTTAGCCTTTACACACGAAGATTTCTCCCTGAATCATTTGAAACAGATGATTATGTTTTGGGCGGCACGGTGGCGCAGCATGTAGTGTCACAGTGACACAGCTCCAGGGACCTGGAGGTTGTGGGTTCAAGTCCCACTCCGGGCGACTGTCTGTGAGTAGTTTGGTGTTTTCTCCCTGTGTCCGTGTGGGTTTCCTCTGGGTGACTGTCTGTGAGGAGTGTGGTGTGTTCTCCTTGTGTCCGTGTGGGTTTCCTCTGGGTGACTGTCTGTGAGGAGTGTGGTGTGTTCTCCCTGTGTCTGCGTGGGTTTCCTCTGGGTGACTGTCTGTGAGGAGTGTGGTGTGTTCTCCCTGTGTCTGCGTGGGTTTCCTCTGGGTGACTGTCTGTGAGGAGTGTGGTGTGTTCTCCCTGTGTCTGCGTGGGTTTCCTCTGGGTGACTGTCTGTGAGGAGTGTGGTGTGTTCTCCCTATGTCCGTGTGGGTTTTCTCCCATGGTCCAAAATCACATGTTGGTATTTAGATTGGCGACTCAAAAGTGTCCATGGGTGTGAGTGTGTGTGAATGTGTGTGTGTGAGGTACTGGCGCCCACTCCAAGTTGTGTTTCTGCTTTGCGCCCAGTGATTCCGGGTAGGCTCCAGACCCACTGCGACCCTGAACTGGATAAGTGGTTACAGACAACGAACAAATGATCATGTTTTTCTTGCATTTTACAAAATGTCCCAAAATTTCTGTAAATGGAATTTTTAAATAAATGTTATAATTAGCCTTGATTCTACATAAAAAATCTGTTATTGTTTCATAAAACGTATACTACAACTTTAACAATTGTTTAAATACTTTAATGATTCTTAGCTCTGTTTAATAAAGTTAACAGAACTATTGTCATCAGAAGCTTTAGTGCATTCGTATGTGATCGGATTCCTTGGCTTTCACTGATATTAACCATTAGCAGATGTACCAATAAGGTTATGCCAGATTTAGTGCTATTCAAAGCAGGGTATCAATTTTTGCACATTGGCTTAGGCTGTAAATGGCTTTAGGTGGCAGTGCTGCCTTTCTCTGCCAGATTCCATCTGTGTGACTCTCACTGTGGACAAATGGGCAACATATGTGTCTCAATTTGGTGGTCATTTTGAGTTTGTAATTCTTTGGTGGTTTTCTTAGAGAGTGTGGTATCAAAATGGCTGTTTAATATAATGTTTATTTTTTTCCCCTCAAGATCTCATGTTTCTTTTGTAATTATAGGATAAAACAAGTTGTGTCTCAGTATAATAAAAAAATTTAGAATGGTCTTCTCAAAGAATAATAAGTTATTTTCTCCATGTAATGCAGTCTAAGCCAATTTTTGAACACCAGTGATTGATTTTCCCAGAACCTATGCAGAAAACAAACATAAATATGGTGTTTTCTTTTATTTTTAGAGGCCATTTACATTAGTTTTCTAATATAATAACTTTTGAATTGTCAGCTTATTTCAGGAATTAGAGAATATGTGTGCTAAGAAGTGTTATGGTGTGTTTTCTGTTCATTCATTCATTATCTGTAACTCTTATCCAGTTCAGGGTCGCAGTGGGTCCAGAGCCTACCTGGAATCATTGAGCGTAGGAGGGGGCGACACACATACACACACTCCTCCCCTCCCTACAGACACTTTTGAGTCGCCAATCCACCTACCAACATGTGTTTTTGACTGTGGGAGGAAACCAGAGCGCCCGGAGGAAACCCACGCAGACACAGGGAGAACACACCACACTCCTCACAAACAGTCACCCGGAGCAGGAATCGAACGCACAACCTCCAGGTCCCTGGAGCTGTGTGACTGCGACACTACCTGCTGCACCACCGTGCCGCCCTGTGTTTTCTGTATTTATGTTTATTTTCACTTATGAAAATGGTGTTTCCACAGGCTCCAGACGTGTTTCTATGGTGTAAATCTAAGCAGACTCCATCCAGCGGCAAGCGATGAATTCTTCAGACAGCCAATAGTAGTGTGTCTTATCAGAGTTTATTCTTTTCTTTAAGAACATGTTTTTATTATTTTATCAGAGAGTAATTCTTTGCTAATGCTGTGCTCTCCAGGACACTTTTGAGATGCAGGTTCTGATGGCCAGGTCTGTCAAATACACCATCAACTTCCTTGAGTCTAAAGAAGAGGACTTGCACAGGTGATTTACACAGTTGATCATTTCCTCTCTGCCTGTAAAACAGCAGCTTCACAGTTGACACATGTCTCTTTCTGACTTATTAAAAAATACAGAATGGAGATTCCCTTCATGTTTAAACTCCTGCAGTCTGGACTGGTTCATGGCCTTGCGTTCTGGTTTGATGTGGCGTTTGTAGGTTCCAGGTAAGAGTCAGGCACTGCTTAAATGAGTAGTGCAGTACAATAAAGGTAAAAAATATACTGGTGAATCAGTATAGTATGACACTCCTTAAAAATAAATACTGAAAACCTAATACTTATTGCGTATTTTCTAACCCAATTTTCTCCACAGTTTAAGTCATTGCCAGTTCCATCCTTGTGCTAGGTCACTCGATCCCACAACACCGTGAAGCTGAGTTAACACAGGCTAACAGCTGATAACAGATTTCCTGGAATAATGTTGGGTAATGATGTAAAAGGGAGGGCCATACTACCCATCAAGGTAGAGAGTGAGAACAGTTATGTTCTATTGACTTCTGGTTTCAGAAGGCTGAGGAATCACCATGGATCAAATTTACTATCTCCTTTGATCATGAAATTGTCATGAAATGCTTATTTTAGGTATTGTGTAGTCTAAACAGTTTTACAGGAAATAGTTTGCAGACAAAACTATTTATTTATCAAATAATTCATTCAAACCTGAATTACACAGGGTTTTATGTCTTAACAAATGTATGGTCTTTTAAAGGATGACAGTATGGCTGTCTACTGCTCCCCATGAGCCTCTGTCTCATTGGTACCAGGTCCGATGTCTCCTCCAGACTCCTCTGTTTGCTAAAATGGGACAGACTTTGTCTGGGCAAGTTCTACTCATTGCCAACAAGAGGTATTGTGCAGGAAATATACAAACTCCATTTCCAGTGTGTTGCAAATGTCCAATTCTGCTTGTGTTTATGCTTAAAATATACATTTAAATTGCTCAGTGAAAATGCTGGAAATATTTTGTCCTTTTGTCTGTAAAAGATAATTAATTTTTAATTTTACAAAATTTTTTTACTAAAAAATATCTGGAAATGGGGTTTGTAAAATCATTCATGAAAAAGAAAACGTACTGGAATCTCTGTTGTTAAATCACTGACAGATTTGGCGTTTACTGTTTATTTTGCACAGACAGAGTTATGACATTCACATCACAGCTGTTGTTGATGAGTCTGGCTTTAAATCTGGCAACACATTGGATCTCAAGAATCCATTCTTTCGGTGGGTACTATTCCATCAACCTTCAAGATATCTGTTTCAATTGTTTAAAAGAAGAGTTTTGTGCATTATTTCCCTCTCACCTGAAATGTAGTCCAACAACCAAATCAGGTTTGGTCTGGAGTATTCTTCTGTATTATTATACTTCTTTTAAAGACTTGAGACACAAGAATACAGTTGAATAGTTAAATCTATATATTAAGTCTATATCACATAAACTACTATAGTATTGTAGCTACAGTGCTAAACTAAATAGCAAACTGAACATCAGACACCAAATATGTCCTGGAAAAAAATACTATGTAAATAAACCTTGATGTCTTGCAGCCCATGCTGTTTAGAAGGCAGTATTTTAACATGAAGGTAGCAAGGTGGCTCAACAGGTAGTGTCTCTGTCACACGGCTACAGAGAGGGTTGTGGGTTTAAGATACACTCCTGTGAGGAGTTTGGTGTGTTCTCCCCATGCCAGCATGGGTTTCCTCCCACAATCCAAAAACACACATGTCCATAAGCGTGAGTGAATGTGTGAGTCTGTGGTGCCCTGCGATGGACTAGCCCCACTGTCCAGGGTGTGTTCTGGCCTTGTCCCCAGTGATTCCAGGCAGGCTCCAAACAAACCGTGAACCTGAACTGGACAAACAGTTACAATATAAATTTTAACATGAAGTTAGCTGTAAGCAGATTTGAGACAGGGCAGCAATACCTGAATGTCATTTGGTAGAGAAACATTAATTTTACATAAAATTCATATTCACTGCACTGTCGCAAAATAAGGAGTCATCTACGCTCTCTTGCAAATTTGCCTGAATAAAGGCACCTCAACAGCAGCCTGTACAACACCATTCAAGCACAGTTCTTCCTCCCTCAGAAACCTGCCTTAATACAAAGAAGGTTTCAGACACTGTCAGTGCCAGAATGCTGTGCCAGTTTGCTTTTTGTACAAACCAACGAGTGTCATTATTCGGCCTACAGCCATCTAAATACTAGATGTTACTTTGCTGCCACCTGGGGGTTGAGAAAGTTTGCCAAACCTAGATTTAATTTCTTAAATCTGATCCTGTTTTAATCCATTCCTTTGTGGCCCTATGTGAATCAAAGTTAATATCAGCTACTTGCCACTGTAGCTTTAAAACTATTTTATTTTTTATCTTTTTTTTAGGTATGCATGAACACCTGTCCCCTTCTTGACCATCATTGACTCTGCCTTAATGAGATTTATGTGATTTTTTTAATTTGTTTCAGATTTTATACAGTTAACATTGTACTTATTTGTGTAAATTAAATGCAAATAAAGCATCAAATAAGCTGTGTTTAGTGACTTGGTTTTTATTTTACATTTGTATGGAAGTTATATTAATATAATTAAAAAACATTATCTAAGGTAAGAATATCTATTTACAGGCACCAGAGGTTTGGGATTTTTTTATTCAGCAGCTCATGTTTTTGAACATTGTGTGTCAAGGTAACTGTTTATTTCCATTGTAGTTATCTGTTTAAATATTATCACTGTTTTCAACAAGCTGAATTTTTTTTTAAATATTTGTATTGGTAAATAAATTGATCAGTTATCATAACTACGTTCTAAATATTTTAGAGCTGGTTGTTGCACTATAATAAACTGTTTTTGTTAACATTAATGTTCTATCCAATCCCACAACGATATAAAATAAATGACCATAAAGCAACGATATAGTGGTTGTCATTAATAACCCAATAAAAAAGTGTATTTTATTTTATTTTATGTTTGTAAAAAATGCATAGCCAAATGCAACTGAAAGCCGTAAATTGACTGTCGCAAAACAGCCCCTGGTTTACGGCAGCTCAGGCCGTGTGTGCCGTAAAGTGTTTGTGTTCACACGTGGGTGAGGGACGTGTTTCAGCTTCAGAAGAAAAAACAGGATAAAGTCACTAAAATTCACTAAACTCACCGAGAGCAACTTTAACCAGTCACTTCCCGCCGGAGATTATTTGTGCCTGTTTGTGGCAGCGCGGCGGAAACGAGTAAGTATTTATTCAGCGGTTTATGTTCATAAGTTAACTTTATTGCTTTAGTGAAGTATCTCATTTGAACTGACCGTTCCACCTAAAACCCTTAAACATTGGAACTGGGATTAAATAAGAGGACAGCTTCAGCTCCGGGTTCTGAGAGTTTTCGACGCTGTTGATGGTCAGGGAACAAAGGAAAAACGCTGTTTTACATGTATGTGTGTGTTTTCAGCAAATAAGACAATGGAGGCCAAACACAGAGAGAAATCATTCAGAGCTACAGACAGAAAGAAGCCTGCTTTCAGAGGGAAAGGTAAATAACATCGGGAAAACAGACTGTACATGTTCAAACAGCAAGCACTTTGCCTGATGCTGAGCTATAGTGATAGTATATTTGTCCTATTTTACATTCAGTGTAATTTAAACCTCTAGTACCTTGCTTGGACTTTATCAGCAAATGTACTAATATTTTGGAGGGGGACTGACCATTAAACCTAAATTCGTAAGTGTAACAATGCTTATGGAGGTTGTCATAAAAAACTGAAAATGCATTAGGAGAAAAAGACAATTTATTTAATAGAGGCAGTTTTTTTAAAAAACCATTTCACAAATAACCATCATATTAAAACATTAACCGCCATCATTTCTGTTCTTAAAGGCTAAGCACCACTTAATAGACCTCCATGAATATTTCACATTATTGTAGTTACTGACATATATAAGTGTGAATTAAAATGAAAATATCATGCTTAATTTGCTTTAAAACTGACAATTCTATTAAATTGACGGAAAAACCCGAGCTCGCTATGGAAATTCTTGAACGCCACTGTGACGTCACTGGTGGACAACAGCTGAACAACGCCGCGGTAAAACACCGTTATGACTGACTGTTATGACAGTATCTAGCTAAATAACCAACATTATTCATGACAATAGCCTAGCAATAAGCTAAACTCAAACCAACGGTCTTTTAAAACTTATTTCTTGATTTAGTAAGAAATAACTTGTTTTCTGACTATCAATAAACACAAGTTAGGAACTCAAATTCCACTGTATTTATTTGTTTCTATACACTTTCATATAGCTGGTGCTTAGCCTTTAAGGATTTTATCCAAGTATTGTGTGAATATGGGTTTTTAATCCCCATGAAAAAATCTAATTACATTTTAGATTAAGTTAACGGTTAAGCTAATATGAAAATGGTGAAACATGGATAACAACTAATCTAAATGCAACCTAACCATGCTTCAAACCAGCGAATTGCACATTATATTACATCAAATGAATCTAATTCAGCGTTACCACTCAGAACTGTGATGTTTATTTGTGGACTGTATCTCCACAGTCAGTTATAACTGGTCAGTGTTTATTCCTTTTACAACACGTTAAAGATGACATTTTGCTTACTGTATACTGATAAACAGAGTGCATTCCACTCTTTAAATATCAAAATATGCTGCTGTTTATGTGAAACCTTTAGGCACACCTCAGGGGAAACCTACTGGTCAACGTCCTTTTAAACCTCACAACTCTGACAGAAAAAGGCCTTTTGAAAAACCAGGAGGAAAACGTGGAGCACAAAAATTCATGAAGCAGAAATCAACAGATGGAAATATTCCAAAGAAGAGGAAACTGTCTGAAGGGGCTGGTAAAGAGGAGGAGGGTAAGTTTTATAGAAATTTTCATTTGTAAATATGTAGGTGTGTATTGGTTTGGGGTGGCACGGTGGTGCAGCAGGTAGTGTCGCAGGGACCTGGAGTGCAGGGAGCTGGGTGCTCCGGTTTCCTCCCACAGTTCAAAAACACACGTTGGTAGGTGGATTGGCGACTCAAAAGTGTCTGTAAGTGTGAGTGAATGTGTGTGTGTGTGTGTCTGTGTTGCCCTGTGAAGGACTGGCGCCCACTCCAGGGTGTATTCCCGCCTTGCGCCCAGGTAGGCTCTGGACCCACCATGACCCTGAACTGGATAAGGGTTACAGATAATGAATGAATGTATTGGTTTGTGAAATATTTTACCGTAATTTAATTTAATGTGTTATATTCTTTTGACCCCTGCAGGCTCAGAAGAAAAGAAAGTGTTGTGGAGTGAGTTCAGACAGAAGAAGAAAGAACTGAAACAGACTAGAGTACAGAATGATAAAAAGGGGACATACCCTCTTGTGGTCCGTGCCAAACAAGTGTGGGAGACTGTCAGAAGGTGAGTAAATATTCATTTAGAGAGGCATCCATGTATCAAATATCCAGTAACCTGTAGCTTTGAAGTGGAAGATTTTATTATAATTTGAACAGTGTTCTTACACTGCCGCTACAAGCAATACTTTATAAGATGCATACAATGTGTCTGACAAGTCAGAATGGTTTCAAAGCTGACCGTATCTGTCTTTGTTAGATTACACTAAAACTGAGTCCTCTCAATGGGAGGTACCACCCAACACTATACCTAACTCTTTCCTTAACCGTAACCTGCCATTACGGTGGAGCTGGATGTGGTCCGACTCCACCCAGTAGATTTCTGGTTCTGCAATGAGGAGCACTTGTGAATTTCTGCATGGCCATGAAACAGAAGTCTGAATCCAGCTGGTGCAGCTAAGCTTTCCTTAACTCAAGCATGTTTTAACAGTATACATTATATGTTCAAAAAGAACATAACAGCTTCTGCTGGATATTACAGCATTATAGTGGATATTACTTTATAATTTCATTGCAATTAAGCCCCAAGAACATACATGAACTCAGCATCTGAACTGGATGATAAATTTAGATCACAGACACCTCTCCTACTCATCCCAAATGTGTTGGCATGAACTCCCATCACTTCAGAGCTTGACTTTGATTCCACAAATGTTTTGAATGGAAATTGAAACAGTTGTGTGTCTGCTTTAAAACAGAAAGGACTGTAACAAAGAAAAGAAAACGAAGATGTTGAAAGACCTACATGACCTTGTGCGGGGCAAAATTAAGACCGTAAGTGTTAGCCTTCCACCATCTACTATTATCTATGTCATAAAAAATTATGCTTCCCACTTGGGCTTCTCTGCTATCTACAGAACCTTAATACAGTGAAAATGTTTTAAAAGTTTTTGCTGATTTCAAGACAGTACAATTAGCCATAACATGTTTGTTTGTATTCTCTAATACTGTAGATTTATCATAAACACATTAGTTAAGAAAAACAAGTAACTTTAATAAGGGGATCCCAAAGTCTTGCAATAACCTGTAGGTTCATGTGAGACATATATTTATTGATTGATTGTGACGTCACTGGTGGACAACAGCTGAACAACGCCGCGGTAAAACACTGTTATGACAGTATCTAGCTAAATAACCAACATTATTCATGACAATAGCCTAGCAATAAGCTAAACTCAAATTTAGAGGTACCGTTATTCTTGTAAATGTGGTCGAAGTCGAATTCATCTGACACTATAAACCTCCGTAATGCAGCTACGTAGCCGAGTATAATCTGAGCCACTGAGTTTAGCAAGTCAAGCTAACGTTAACTAACACCAACTAAAACAGGCGAAGTGTCCTTACCCTGTTTACCTCCATGTTACGGAGGCTCTTGAACACCTTTCGTTGGTTTCCTTACATGCCCATATTGTTGGAAAAGCGCCAGTGAAATGAGCTACATATAACGGAGTGAGCGGATGGTCCTTTCCAAAGTGCCCGTTTAAAGTTGACAAATTTAGTCCATTTTCTGGATATTTTGGGATCTTTGGGCCATTTGTGCAGATGTCCCACTGTACATTGAATGATTGCAGCCAAAAACAACACACCTTTTCATCATTTTGCATTAAATTAAGTGCAGCTTCTAGAGTTGTTGTCCACCATCTACGTCACAGGCAAGACGCCTATTAGAGTTTCCGAACACCGTTATAACAAATAACCATCATATTAAAACTCTGTGAAAAAACATTAACCGCCATCATTTCTGTTCTTAAAGGCTAAGCATCACTTAATGGACCTCCATGAATATTTCACATTATTTTAGTTACTGACATATATAAGTATGAATTAAAATGAAAATAGCAGCTTAATTTGCTTTAAAACTCACAATTTTATTAAATTGATGGAAAAACCCGAGCTCGCTACGGAAATTCTTGAACGCAACCGTAACGTCACTGGTGGACAACAGCTGAACAATGCCGCGGTAAAACACCGTTATGACTGACTGTTATGACAGTATCTAGCTAGCTAGATAACCAACATTATTCATGACAATAGCCTAGCAATAAGCTAAACTCAAACCAACGCTCTTTTAAACCTTATTCCTTGAATTAGTAAGAAATAACATGTTTTCTGACGATCAATAAACACAAGTTAGGAACTCAAATTCCACTGTATTTATTTGTTTCACACTTTCATAGAGCTGGGACTTAGCCTTTAAGATTTGTTTAGTCGTGAAATTAAAGACAACTGAACAAAACCCCAAATTTGTCAGTGCACTTTTTGTGTCTCTACCAGACAGACCTGTACATCTCTTTGTGCAATTCATTTGTGTCTTGCTTTGTAGATTGCATTTGCCCATGACTCCACCCGTGTGCTTCAGTGCTTCATACAGTTTGGCAATGATAAGCAAAGACAGGAGATCTTTGATGAACTTAAAGGTTAGTATTCAACTCAGCAGTATTTTATTTCCGTGGCTTGTGTTTTTAGGCAAGGTTACTGTATCCTAAATTGTTTCTAATGCATTTTTTTTTCAGATCACATGGTGGAGTTGAGTAAATCCAAATATGCAAGAAATATTGTAAAGAAGTTTTTGATGTATGGGTAAGTTACCATTCAGCTTCTTTATGACTGAGACCACCAGTTGGGTTTTATTTAGAAACTTAGAGGACAGATGTTTATTTAACATTGTCTGCGCTTATTGTCTTCATGACAGATTATATGGAGCTGGAGTATATGATTTTATGTTTGCATGCCAACTTTGAGGATGAGAGGCTTAGAGCTGTTTCATTAAAGTGGACTAGTAGCTTAATCCTTATAAACGATAGGAAAACTAATAAAGAAGTATAATCTCTGAAAATCAGTGTGCCCACATTTGCCCTCGCAGCATGATATTACTTTCTCCAAGCAAACAGCGCACTACAACAGTGTTTAATCTAACTTTCCATCTTTTAAATTTCCTTGTCTGTGACAGTCCTCATCAATCATGGGAATGCTTATTAAACAGCTGAATGTTTCTTACTGTTTATGCACATAATTTCAGGCTTGCTATAGCTTCATAGTTCAATTGTTGAGGTGTAAACAAAGTAATTTAGAGTGGTTAATTGGAAATTGTATCGTTCTAAAGAAACGACTTGATTTGTTTAGAGTAGTGGTGGTGATAGCAACCAGGGATCATGCTTCCTAAAAACACTCAGCCATTACTTTTAATATTTAAATGACCATTTCATACACATTTCCTCTACATGTTGTTTCCAAATGTTATTTGAGGAACATTGTGCTTGAAAACATCCTGGCAGTAATGCACAGATAAAGTATTTTAGGCCAGAGAATATTCATAACTATTTTTATTAAAGTACATAACAATTTCATCTTACTTTAAACGTCTCTGAATGACTGTGGACTTATGAAGACACATGACCCCTTTGTGTTCCCTCAGGACCAAGCAGCAGGTTGGTGAGGTGATGCTGTCTTTTAAGGGGAATGTCAGAAAGATGTTGAGACACTCGCAAGCTTCTTCTGTGGTTGAGTATGCGTACAATGACAAAGCCATCCTCTCCCAGAGACTCATGCTTACAGAGGAGCTCTACGGCAATACCTTCCAAGTGTGCAAGGTACAGAATGATATTCCCTCACTGTCTCTGCATGGTCAGAGGTTTCAAGATGCACTATATGCCCAAAGATTTTTAGAGCCCTGTTTATTGTTTCTGAAAACAAGGATATAAATAGGGAGTTTGTCACCCAATAATAATAATCATTGTTTCAGTCCTCACTGTCTATTCTCTCAGCTCCACTGTCTAGACAGGGGTGCTTTGCAGTAACATTAATATGCCTTGTCTGATCCACTCAGCACAACAGTGTTGTGAACGTAGTGTTGATTGTAAAGCGTCCTTGGGTTTCTAGAAAAGTGCTATATAAGTGTAACGTTAAATAAAATAAAAATAACACACACTAACAGACCACCACCACATCAGTGTCACTGCAGCGCTGAGGATGAACGCCTCCCAAATAATACCTCCTCTGTGTTGCTACTGTGGGGTTGGTCCTGACCATTGAAGGACAGGATGAAATTGGGCAAATAAAGTTTGCAGAGCAATTCATCAAAGTGCTCCTGTATGATCAGTAGAGCTGATAAAATGGACGTGTATAAACAAGATGGTGGTCCTAATGTTACAGTCATAATGTTATAAAACTCTTCAATGTACTTTTGGGTTTATTTTGTTTAGTGAGCAGACAGTGTGTTGTATTTTTTTTCTTTCTTGAATATCAAGATTTATTTTCAGTCTGCAGTGTCTCCTACATTAGAGAAAGTTCTGGAGATTAACGCAGACAAACTGGACAGTATCATGGAAGAAATGAAACAGATCCTCACTCCAATGGCTCAGAAGTAAGTTTCTCTTGAAGCAGACTGTCTTATTTGATTGTTACAAATGTTTAAAATAGGAGAATACTTGGGGCCATTTTACACCTTGCAGTACCATGGTATTATTGTACTACAGGTGATCGGATCATGCTTAAATTGCACTTGTCCGCAAGAAAATCCAGCTGTAAATATACCCAAAAGGAATTGGTTTATAATTGGGTCAATAAAATCATTTTGGAGGTGGTCCAGTGCGGATGTCAAGTCTAAACAGAACAGTGCTTGTTTTTCTGGAGTCCAGTGGCTGGATTTTTTTTTTTTAATACAGATTAACTAGAATGTCAGTCTTTGTACACAAACGAATGACACACATTCATTGTCTGGACAAAATTCGTTCTCACCAATCTTGACTCTTTTGTGGTGTCCCAAAATTCCTCTGGACAGTTGTGGTGCTGACTCTGCAGAAATCACAGCAGCTACAACACACAGGCTCCTCCTACACTGCTTCAGAAGATTCAGTGCCTGTTTTAAGCATGAGATCATATAATTCACTGGTTGCAGCAAACGTGAAACCCTGTTGACAGTTAGAGGAAGTTAAACAGAAATCATCTACACTTTTGGTGTGTTTTTTTACATAGGAAAATAAAACTATATCTGATCTGTTCAGGCTGGGGACACATTTTAATTGTAATAACAAATGTAAACAGAATACGGTCAGAATGTATCTAGATACAAAAGGTGTAAATAGTCCCATAGATTTTATAAGCTTTGGGCAGTGTGTAATGATGGACAATAAGACGACCAACCCAAACTGTGCAGCAACAGAAGCTACTTTATCTGACTTTGTGTCTACGAAGTGAACTAACAATACAGATGTGTATAATAGTGTGGACAGTAAGTGGGCACAGTTCTTAATAAATCCAGCAGTTTTGCTGTTGTAAAACAGGACGAAAGGGGGCTAAAAAAATATGCAGTGAATGTGCACTCAAGGAGGTTATTACATTCAGTGTTAATTACTTTATAATGAATATAGTGGGCGGCAGTGTCGCAGTCACACAGCTCCAGGGACCTGGAGGTTGTGGGTTCTAGTCCCGCTCCGGATGAGGAGTGTGGTGTGTTCTCCCTGTGTCCGCATGGGTTTCCTCCAGGTAACTGTCTGTGAGGAGTTGGTGTGTTCTCTGTGTGTCTGCGTGGGTTTCCTCTGGGTGCTCTGGTTTCTTCCCACAGTCCCAAAACACACGTTTGTAGGTGGATTGTCGAGTCAAGTGTCAGTAGGAGTGAGTGTTTGTTGCCCTTTGAAGGACTGGCACCCACTCCAGAGTGTATTCCTGCCTTGCACCCAATGATTCCGGTTAGGGTCCTGATCCACCGCGACCCGGAACTGGATAAGGGTTACAGATAATGAATGAATGAATGAATGAATGAATTAATATAGTTGATAATGACAGTCATAAATGTTCCCCATTTATCAGTGCATAATATATCAGCTGCTGGTATTTTGTTCACATTTTATAGGTTAAAACTCTTGAATATATGATCTGAATTATTTTTACTTCTTTGAACAGAGAAGCTGTCATAAAACATTCACTTGTCCACAAAGTGTTCCTGGACTTCTTCCTTCATGCTCCAGCCAAACAAAGAACAGTAAGTGAACTGACCAATGAAGATTTTTTGAACTTTAAGAGACAATTTGACGTCTTAAAACAGCTGAACTCTCTCTGCAGGAGATGATCGAGTCAATAAGGGAATCTGTGGTTTACATGGCCCACACACATGATGGTGCTCGTGTTGCCATGCACTGCCTGTGGCACGGGACAGCCAAGGTGAGGCCTGTTGTCTTTCTGATGTTCCTCTGATGCTGCTGTTTTAGATTTAAATAAATAAATGTTTAAATCTAACACTAAGAGTTTACATTGTTTGTCATTTTCTTGTGATAACTCAGTTTACCACAGAACCTGCATTACAGAAACCCATTGCACAGCTGTTGTTGAATTTCCATGGTTTCAAACGGTTGTAACAGTTAGCCTAACCCCTAATATATATGTGCTAGTAAATACTGTAAATAACCTGTAAATCAGTCTTTAACCTATATCTCTATGGACCATACTTCTAAACACGTTTGCACAATCTGCATTTCAGGACAGGAAGATTATTGTGAAAACCATGAAGACTTACATAGCAAAGTTTGCAATGGTGAGCTTCTACCGTTATAAAATGAAATGGATTGACTTTCTGATTACTTCCTATTTATTTAAACATTTCACGTCTTGTTTCCCAGGGAGAGTATGCACATCTAGTTCTCCTCGCAGCTTTTGACTGTATTGATGACACCAAACTGGTAAAACAAGCCATTTTGTCGGTAAGTGCTAGGATTTCTCATGTATGTGTTCTTCATTGTTTGTATATGATCTTATTAATTTATCACTAACGTTTGATTGCTCAGCTTTATTAAGGATTATGGTCATAAAATATATGTTAGATATGGCATAAGAAATAATAAGGTCTACTTTAAAGGACCTATATCTTGTCAATACAAATGTAACCTTTTCTTGCTGTATGTTGAGAAATTCATTGAGAGTGTATTATTTTCAGGAGCTGATGAGTTCCCTGTCAGAAGTCATCACTAATAAATACGGCAAGAAAGTGCTGCTGTATCTCCTCAGCCCCAGAGACCCAGCCCATCTCTTACCAGAAATAATCCAGGTGCTGGAGAAAGGGGATGACAATGCTCACAGGTTGGTCCCATTTTAAGAGTTAGAGACCTGATCTAGTACAACTCCGTACTGTGTAAATGCATGTGAGTAACTATCTGACACTTTGAATGTTAAGGTTGGGGCCCGTCCACACGGATCAGGATATTTTTAAAAACTGAGATTTTCCTCCCTCCATTTTTTAATATATCCCCATCCAGAAAAATACGAAAATGGTTGCAAATGCCAGTCCAGTAGGGGGCAATAGTACCTCTTAGAGAGACATTAAAATATCACAAAGCATTAGAGAAACACAGGTTTAATCTTAAATCACTCTATACTCCCTATGAAATGGAATATGCAAGTCATAAAAATACTGAATCTATATCTTAATTATGCATTATTTATTTCTAATACATTATAAATTCATATATGGAAGTCTTAAATCTAGTGCTACCTGCATATATTCATTGTAGTTTTAAGACTTATGTAGTTCACACTTCAGTTTTCAATCACATTCAACGCTGTTCTCATGTGGATGGGAGGCCATACCCCAGACAAAAACATTTGTCATTTAAAAAAATATCCGTATTTGTGTGGACAGGGCCTAAGAATCACTGACTGATAACACTGCTCTATGGGTAGCTTTATAATTTACCCCCAGCTCACACGTGTGAATTTAGGAGGTATAGTATTGATTTGGAAAACAGTTTGAGCATTTGATAAAAGGATATAGATTTACCCACTGTAGTTATGACCTAGTAGCCTTGAAATTACATACCTTAAATTATTACTATTGAATAATATCTTAAACTGATGCTGTGGCTTGACATTACATGCTTTGTGTGTGTGAGTGCAGTAAGAAGGATGTGGCTGTGAGGAGGCAGGAGCTGCTGGAGGCTGTCTCTACTCCTCTGCTACAGTACCTGAAGGAGAATGCTGGCTCTATGGTGATGGATAAGGCCTGCAGCGTGGTGGTCAGTGATATTCTGGGAGCAGCTCTTGGAGACCTGCATCCAGCCATGGAAGCCGTGGCTGAGCTGGCTGCTGAAAACTTTGTGGTTGGTGGTGTAGAGGGACAGGTGAGGGTTCATCAGTGTTCACCCGCTTTTTGGGTTTGTGTCTTTTATTTAAACTTTGCTGAACATTTCACATAACACCCAAGTTCAGAATTATACAAAAAATACCTCAATATCAGAATGGGTTCCCAGGGGCTCTAAAGCTTCACGTCAACTTAAACTTTTTTGTTTGTTTATTTAAGTCAATGGTGATGCAAGCGTAATTCATACTGTGGACAGTGAGGTTTTTAATTGGTCAGCCTTGAGCAGTTACAGTACTTTTGGATGCGGGCTCTCAGTAAAGCTAATGTAAATTTGAAGTTGATTTTTACGCATACGCTTACCTGTGGTCTTTCTCCTCTGCTTTAGCTGCACATGGCTGAGCACCCTGCTGGACACCTGGTGCTGAAATGGCTGATTGAGCAGGACGCTAAGTTAAAAGCAGCTGGACGAGAGGGTAAGCACTAAAACACTGTCAGTGTGTAGCTCTCGGGTGTGCACACATTGCCCTTGAAATATTATTTGTATTCACTGTTAGAAATGGAGGAATTATTTCAGCAGGCCTGTCACTGCTACATAAACTATTAAAACTTTGTCTCTATGAAAAATAATAAAATATAAAATGACTGTTAATTAAAAGCCTGTATTTAAAGAAATGTACTGTTACCTGTCTGTTATTGACCCATGTTAATCTTTGTCTGAATCTACAGAATATTTCTCCAGGGTTTTGCTTGAGAAGGTGGGCTTAGAAAAGCTGAAGACGTGGGCTTCTGTCAACCGTGGGGCCATTGTTCTCTGCTGGTGCGTAAGCCTGTATTTCTTTTAGTCCTTTCTTTATTTATACGTTTTCTGTTAAAATACCTTGCGTACGTTTTACATTTTAAACCTTACAATATTTACATCAGACTCGTTCCACAACAACCGCCATTTGGAGGTAAAGAATGTGCCATGGGTGAAATGCTGCTGCTGAAACATTTGAGTGCAGAAAGGAATGCTCATTCACGTTCAACTCAAACACTGTAATTTATATAAAAAAAGGAACATCTCAAAGACACTTTCACAGGAGATTTCTTGCTTCTCCGTCAAGCTTGCTATTTCCCAAAGTGTTTTTATTGTGAGGAAGAATTCCCCTGCATTGGGCTCAGTTGTAAGCCTGTCGTATAGCAGCACTGCCACATTATGCTCTCCTCATGTTGGTATGCTAATAAAGGCCTATACAGTGGAGCTCTTTTCCCATTCATGCCAGGCAGCCCTCATGCCAGATTACTCTCCCCCTCTCCATAACTCTCCCTTGTCTCTGGGTCTTTGGTTCATTCCACTCCCCCTCTCCTCCCCAGTCTTTGTGCCTGACCTCCTCTAATCTCCCTAAGACTTTAAGCAGTGAGAGATTTGTCTGTTTCCCCTCTGTACACTCAGCTCTGGACAATGAGCTGTTTTCATAGGTCATAGCCTGTGGAATGTACATCTGAATTTACTTAATCTTCATCATTTTTAAATTATCAGATGTATTAACGGAGGTAAGAGAGAGGCCTTGTTAAGCCCAAAGTAATGTTAAAGGGAGATTACACAGATTTTTAAAAATATATATAAAAATGAGAAAACATAAGCAAAATTAAAACCTTTATTAAACTGACCAATGTTTTCAGGCTCTTTTTAAAGCAGTAAGAGATTAAATGGTTCGGGCTCTTTGAAGAGTTCCAGAACTTTGAGTGGCTAAAAGCAGCCTCAGCTTAGTTTTGGGAGCTACCAGTAGATGACTGTGGAGAGACCGGAGAATGCTAGCTGGAACATATCTAACAATCAATCCACAAGGCAAAGACAAGCATGAACATATGCATATAAAAAGCACTGGTAGAATCTCAAAATCTATTTTAAAACTAAACAGGACAGTGACTGGAGTGCAGGTGTAATAGGATCTCTCTTCTCCTAAGAGTCAGAACTCTGGCAGCAGAGTTATGGACTGCAGATGTGTAAAGGAGCTCTTTGGGAGAGCCGATAAAACAGGCTTTCAGCAATCTAATCTCGATGTGATGACTGTATTGACAGGTTTCCCACTGTCTGCAGTTTAGCAATAAAAGCTGAACTTATCAAAAATGACACCAAAGTTCTTAACGTATTGTTTGGCCTTGAGAGGCATGTTGTTAAAAGATGTCTGAACATCATGTCTCTGAGGCTCTATGAGTACTTGGTTAATGTTGGCTTTTCACTTCCTGTTCTAGTAGATCACAACACACTGAAAAATATAACAGTCATCCATAATTGCGGCATTTTAAGCACTTTTCTATATGTTATAAAATGTAGTGTGTTACCATGAGTTAGACCTAATACATGAAGTTGAAGATCAAGAGCTGAGCAGAGTTTTGTGGGAATATTGATGTGAATATTACAATTTTTCTTCTACAACAGCCTCCTCCAGAGTGCAGACACGGGAGTTGCAGAGGAAGTGAAGAGTGCTCTGCAGTCCATTATTCCTGAACTACAAAAAATCCACAATTCAAAAGGCGTTGAGGCTCTGTTGGAGAAACTGGCTTAAAAAAGAATAGAAATCGGTATTGATCAACAACTCAACATTTACAAACTGCATCCTGCAAGTGCTGGAGACCAAGACCAAGGTCTTAACTCTCTTGAGTGAGAGTTTTGTTTCTCAGTGTGATTTTTAGAGGGGGTTCTCTGCTGAAAATCCTTTTCCTCCAGGATATGGTTTAAGCAGCCCTTAGTTTGTAATTACACAAGATGACCCCAGTCAGGTTATGCATTGGGTTTTGTAACCCCTCCCCCTGCCTCCCCCCACACACAAACTTTGTTATATTGTATAATTAACTTTGGATTTATATGTATGTAAATACAGAATAAATATCTGTACTCATGTGCAATTTTGTATTTCATGTTACGAAATATAAACGCACAAAGCAATTTATGAATTAAATATGTTCAGCCGTTCCTTAATCTTAGCTTCAACAGAGCAGATTAAATCATGTATTTGTTCTAAAAATAAACCTAGCCGACACAAATGACTGAACCCTGAGGCAGTGAAAGTGTTTCGTCTGAGTGAAAGGAGTGTTTTTCAAAGCGTGTAATCATTTTGACGGTCTGAATACAACAAAGAGTTTATAAGCGCATTTATGCAAAAGCATCTTGACTGCTGAATGAGTTTCTGGTTGAAGGTCATTAAGGTGGTCCTAACCTCTTGGCCCTGTGCTCCACGTAATTCCAGACCCTTAGCCTTAAGATGTGTACCGTGAGAGGAAAAAGGAAGTTTGTATACACGGTAGAAAATTCTGTTCTTGCTCCATCTGTTTCAGAGCTAATTCTCCACTACCGCTTCCTTTTCTTCATTAGGGATTAATCCTTTAAGAATGTCCTGCTCTTATGAGGAAAAACAGTGTTGCACCATATTGTTCAATATTTACAGGTATCCAACATTCAACATGGTCAAATCAATACTCAGTTTAATAATTAATATAATTCATTGTGTTCAAGAAAATCAACCTAGTTACAGGCTAAGCACCAGCTCTATGAAAGTGTCAAACAAATTAAGCTGCTATTTTCATTTTAATTCATATTTATATATGTCAGTAACTAAAATAATGTGAAATATTCATTGAGGTCCATTAAGTGGTGCTAAGCCCAAAGACTGACCTTCCTTCTCAAAATATCACCATTTTTTTACATCAAAATCAAGAGAATAGAAAAAATACCTCTTATTTTAGGTATAAATTAGAACATAACTACAAAATACCGAACTGTGGTGACTCAAAATGGAAACTCGACATATTAACACAAGACTCCAATGCATGTTATCTCTTATAGCATTTGGCAGACAGAGAGACTTGCAGTTTTTTCCTGTTGAAAATGTAGGCCGCTGAAGCATTAGAAAATTTGCCACAGGATGCTTGTTGGAGACTCCATGCCTATGCTGGGAATTTAATTTTTCTCATGGACAAAGGCTAGTGTTTAGAAATTACATTTTACGAAAAGCAATACAATGCAATACACACCTCACAATCTTGTATAATTTTTTCTTTTTTTATTTGGTTGAAGCCACCCTAACAGATTTCTGGGTTTTAATCATTCATTACACATGACATTCATTCACTGTCTGCAGCTCGTTTATCCAGCTCGGGGTCTCGGTGGGTCCAGAGCCCACCAAGAATCATCAATGTTAATCAATTACCTTTAAATATTTTAAAAAATTAGAATTAGAATTTACAGAAATTTAAAAAATAGATTAACAAAAAAAAAAAAAAAAAAATACATGTCAGTAGCAGTGCTCCCAGGGCCTATCAAATCTGTCCAGCAGAGAAACCTTGTTGCTTGAGAAAGCTGTTTATATGAACTATAAATCGGCTTTTGCGGCCTGAATGTTACACAGATGTTCAAACCGGGACAGGAAAAATTTACTCAACTATCGTGAGCAGATGTTAGACCTTGAAGTCTGTTTCAATCTATTCATGTTTTCTAACCCAGGTCTCTGTATTCTAGTGTTGTGTTTTAATAACACTTTTTATTTGAGCTTATTAACAGTTTACATAGTGGGCAATTTGGAAACAGTACCATTACAATATGTCAATTATATTTTATATAATTTTATTTTCTTTTTTTTTTACATTTATTGATTTATTTTAAAGTCAATTCTCTGTCTAGTAAGTGTTTTAGTGGACACCATTGCAACATGTCTATTAAAAGCACACCGTAGAAATAAATCTATGTTAAGTACTGAAGAAAAAAAGCAAACAAACATGTAATTTGTAACATGAAATGCCTCCCAGTGATTGAACAGAAATGCAGATCAGTTCAAGATCCTGTGGCTTTGAGTTATAATACATTCAAGTCTGTTTCCAATATTTTATTCACTGCTTAGGGGACAGTGACCTCCATTACGTGTATAAGGGTCCCAATTATTCACAGTGGAGAGGCTCTGGAACAGTGGTGTATGGTTTTTCACAGCACTCCGCAAACTTCTTGGCAGCTCTTTTGGCAAATCTCACTTTGCCACGAGCCTTCACATTGGAAGTGTACTCATGGGATTTAAGCTTGGAATAATAATCTGAGAACTTGTTGTATAGAATGGAGATGGGCATGCCATTCAGAATGATTCCAAATGAGATGCAGGCAAATGCAAAAATCCTACCCAGGTGAGTCTCAGGGAACATGTCACCATAACCCACCGTGGATATACTCACCTGTGGAGGAAACAAATGTACAACTGAGCTTGATCATTTACAATTAAAGGAAACATTTGCAATTTTGGGGAAGAGGACACTCTCTTTGTTGGGAAACATCACTTACATTACGTTCACCTATAAAATCTGGGGGATTATGTTAAAAAGGAACTTGGTGTATAGAGGGCAAAAGCTATATTTGCACTCTGTCGTAATCAGTGTCAAGACGCCATGTTTAAAAGCATTACAGTATAAAGGCACGAAGTGGGTGGGGATTAGCTGTACGTTACAGTTCCAAATTGGCTGAGTCTGCACTGTAAATTTCAGTGCCGCTGATGCCAGGGAAGCCTTTTTTACATAACAACAATGCACCAGTGGTTCAGCTTTCCTTAATATAGTACTTACAGTACACCAAGCCTAAGCATTACTGGAAATTTCAGACCAGCCAAGACATTTGTATCTTGGCAACAGGCTAGAATAACAAAAGCAGAAAAGCATATTCATGTCCTTTTTAGACACTATCTTCAATTACTTTAATGGTTTAAGGCATTGTGAATGTCTCAGTGAATAACTTGAAATTAGGAATTAAAAGGGTACTCACGGCAGCCCACCACCATGAATGAGGTATGCTGGTGAAATTAGTTTGGTGGACATCATGCTCCACTGTGTAAACCATAGCAGAAAACGTGAAAATGCCCATTGCAATGAAGAGGAAAAGGCATCCCACTTGCTGGTAACACTGGCGAAGTGTGAATCCGAAGGCCCTTAGTCCAGTGGAATGCCGGGCCAGCTTTAGGATGCGGAAGATCCTCATGAGACGCATAATACGCAGCACCTGTCCCACTTTACCAACCCTGCCCACTGTCTCAATGTCATGGTGATGCCTCTGATAATCCTCATCCTCAAAGCACTCCAGGATAATCTGCAGGTAGAACGGGAGGATGGCTATCAGGTCGACTCCATTCAAGACACTCCTCCCAAAGCTCTTGAGGTCCGGTGTGGACAGCAGTCGAAGCAGGTATTCCATAGTAAAGAATGCAATGCAGAAGGTCTCCACATGCTCCGCATAGGTCTTTCCACTGAGCTGGCCAGCTGCTGTTTTGTATTGCATCTCCTCTACCGTGTTAAGGGTCATGGCCACCAGCGAGACCAGCACAAAGAAACTGGAAGCCACAGCCATGAGCTTGGCTGTAATCGAGGAGAAAGGTTTCTCCATGAGATTCCAGATGTTGCGTCGGGTGTGTCCAAAAGCCATTCCTCTGAACAGCTCCTCGTTTTCCTCCACCTCAATCTCAGCCTGCAACTCCCGTTGCACCTTCAGTTGTTCATTCAGCTCATCCTGCCGCTCCTCGAATGAGATACGGCAACATCGGTGCGTGTTCTTGATCCGGACACCCCAGTAGTTGATCTCCTCCAAAAAGTTACGTGGACATAACTCATCTTTTATCCAAAGAACCCCAGTCCGGTAGAAATTGAAGATATTGTGGAAAATGTCTGGGTCCCGGTCAAAGAAGAACTCATTGTTCTGGACAACGTAGTCATCACAGAGGTCAAGCTTTCTGTTGTGGTCTGTGTATGTTGCAAGACGTCCAATTCTCGTCTTGGGATATTTGGCTGCCACTCTGTAAGAGATCTGGTAAACTTTACCCCCTACGTTGATGTTCAGCATGTAGTTCTTAATTGGAGATGAAAGCTTTAGAGGTGTGCACATCAATCTGTCATCTTCTTCCTCCTCATACTCTTCATAGATATCATAGATGTCCCGGCTCAGTTCCTGCATTGAATTCCATGGCTTCAGCCAGTTCTGCTGTGCAAACGGAAGCTCGTCTTCCTCCACAGGATCACTGGCACAAAGGTTTGTTCCCCCAAGTTTGTAGTTGGGGAAGAGGCTTCGCCTCCTTCCCTTAAACTTGAACATTCTGGTGGCGTCCTCTCTACCAAGTAGACTCAACCGTCACCGAGGGTGAGAAAGTAATGCATTGCTTCAACACTTCTCTAGCAGTTGAATCATAGCACAGCAGCGGGAGCAGCACTGAGCGTCTAATGTTGCTGACCAAGTGGATCTGTGTGCTTAACGGTTTAAATACTATTATCCTCTCTTGCAGACTCCCTCTCCCCACCCTAGTGCCTTTCATTTGCCTTACAATCACAAATCTCTTCCACAGCAGACTTTGGGTATTATCTTATATGCAATGCAGAAACTCTAATGGGAGGGGCTTTCCTATATCCAAATTATACATTGTATTAAATCCTTTTCATCAAATGAATTTCTGGATTGCAATTTATATTTCATGGTTGAGGAACAGAAAAAAACAGCAATAGACAGCTGACCATCTGCTGTATGCTTTTAGTCCATTCAACAGGTGCAGTAGATTTTAGTAGGAATTATATCCAGAAGGACCTTGTAACTCAACCAACTATAAACCGGAGAACAGGTTTTTTGGGGTAGAATGACATGAGAATGGTGTCCTTATGCAGCCTTTATACTTCAGTAAGTGTCAAATTTCTGACTAGCCTGTAAATCCATTTGGAGTTCTTTTACCTTATTTAAAAAAAAAGAGGATAAAGTTTTTGTCTCAGATCCAGGAATTATTGTCCATGCCTTTTTAAAAGAACTAATCACTAATGGTCTTTTTACTGAACACCAGAACAGAATCAGCAGCATGGGCATCTGAAAGGGACTGAACTGGTCACGGGTATCTTTCAAGATAAATTTGACCAACTCCTTAAAAATGGTACAAAATATGCAAAATTAGAAACTTTTTACATCTTCCAACGTGTGAGCCAAGATCTGCACGTACTTGTTGCTTTTTAGGTTGCATCAATATAAACACACCTTTCCCTTTAATCCCTGTCAAAGTAAACAAGCCAGGATAACCTGCTCCAAACTACCACACCTGTGCTCTCAAATGCAAATTCAATTATTCTAATCTGCAATCCACAATTAACTTCACTCAATCTCATCATCTTCACCCTCATGTCTGTTCCCTCAGTGAAGAGTTACGTGCACCGGAAAGACTGAAGCCTTTCAACTCCCTTGCTGCATTTATTATTTGCTAGTTTTCAGTGGTAATTTTTTTAAATTCAACATTTTGGAGAATCTGCGTAACACGTGGGTTACCATGTAATGAGGTACATTCAAATGTGATCCGACTGAACTGAGCATTTTATTTTAAGTCTTTGCAAATGTTCTTCACAATACAGAGCATTTAGTCCCCCTGTACAATGCTATAAAAATGTCACAAACAGCACACAAACATACAAAATAGTTTAACAAACTTTTTTTCTTTTTTTTGTTTTTTTCCTCAATACATTTTCTACCCTGGTACTATGACCCACCATAGCAAAATTGATTCAGTCAAATGTATACAATCTTATTTACACAGGAACGTGATCAAAGTGCTTGAAGAATCCTGATTAAATGTTTAAAGTTAGGGTTATGTACAGTGTTTTACAAAGGTTTTAACAGCACTTTTCCTACAGAGCTTAAATTTCCCTTCCCAGGACAGACGTTTTAGAGACTGCTTCTGGAGGAAAATGCTCTTGAAGAAAAACAAAAAATGTACTTGCATCCTAAAGACATGACTAAAAATATGCATTTCTTTTAAATAGTCACACTCGCACATAGTGGTCAAAAGGACTGACGATGTCTGGATTCTGTTGAAAGTCTTTCAAGCCTTAGTGGCAAGAGGTGTTGCGTTGCTGAATCATTTTTGGGCCAAGAAAGGGGTATAATCAGATAAAGGCCATTTCCTTCATTGCAAAATGTTTTGGGCATTGGAAGTTATTCAGTTTTGCGTTCCACACAGAAGGATGCACACCACCCCCGAAAAATACAGTGGCAAAAAGGCATCTGTCAGTCTGCTGAGACAGCAGCAGTTGGCAAAAATGTCCCAGGAGGACAGTTCATAAACGGGAGCAGTGTAAAGGCTGGGTTATGACAAGTCGTCTTCTGTGTTAACAATTGAGATCTGTAAAGAAATAAAAACAAAACCATTAAAATGTATCCATAGATCTACACAATTTCTCACTATGATTAGAAGAACATTCTTTAGCCACAAGCATATTACTTCTAGGTTAGTCTTGGTTTTAAAAATTGGTTCAGACAAGATGCTCCCACCAATGTGTCATGAGATAACACACAACTATGGGACTTAGGAGGTCCTGACAGTGTTATAAATAAATGAATACAAAAATTATCAAACATTCACATGGTAACTTTTGCAATAAAATACATTTGTTAACAACACTTACAGTAATATGCCCATTACTAATAAAATGATTAGGTAAAAATCACAATCATAAAGAAACAGAAACAACTAGCATTTTGGGATTTAAAAAACTAACATTACTTAGTTTACTTAACATTTGTGACTTTATATTTTTGTAATGATTATTACTGTTTAAATACAGTTCATTAAAGTACCCTTATTGTAAAGTAATACCACATTTAATGAAGACTCACAGCAGGGTATGTGTGACCAACAGAGGCTGAGTGTCTGCTGATGTCAATGTTCAGATCCTCCTCTGTAGTTTTCAGGTACACTGGATTGTCAAAGTTCATGCTCTTTTTGTTCTTCAGCTGCCAGTTCCGCCACATTAAATATCCTCCTGTAGCAGCCATGGCCAGCAGCACTAAAGGAGCAGAGAACATTCAACTCAACCTCTTAATTTCATCAGGAATCCCTAAAAAACTACTACAATACACAAAAAAGTTTTTTTTTTTAAGCTAATGACCATGGTGGGCATTTTTGACAAAGATTTTGACTATAATTTTCATTGTCATCTCCTGTGGAATGTGTCCACTGTGTGCACGGTTAGTAAAGCTTCATCTGTTCTTAGGCCAAAATTAAGAAAGTGTAACATCAGAATCAAAATGAAAAAGAGTTCTCTTTAATGCAATAACCTGTGTATAATCAGATATTTTAGTGCCATAGACTCAAAACCTAACACCAAAGAACATCATTAATATCCTCAAACACTAAGTTGTAGTGGTAGTGTAGTGGTGTAGTTGTTTGTGTACTCACACACAGGTAAAATTGCCCAGGCAGCTGCTGATCCTTTGGCTGATTTCACCTCGTGTATGGAAGTACTGATATTTCCTTCTAAAGTGAAAAGGGGGCAGGGGGAAAACATTTTAAATACACAAATTAAAATAGCAGCCCACTGGAACACATTCAACGCAATAATATCCAGGTAGGCATAAGGAAAGGAAAACAGAATAGGCACTAAATGGTGATTATGCAAAAACAAAAAATAAAATGATGAAATGCAGAAAAACAGAATGAGATGGCAATCATGCATTTAAAAAAAAAAAAAAATTAAAATATAAAAAAATTAAATAAATTTAAAGCAACACACGAGAGTCTGACAGCCAGCCAGTATTTTGCTAACTAAACCATTAGTTTTGCAGCCTTTCAGTCAGTTAATTTGAGCGCAGGTATTCTCTGAAGCTGAAATATCCAAAGCAGCACAGGGGGTCTTCATGTGTGGAGTTAAGGGTATTAATTAGGAGTGCATGGTTGAGCTTACCAAAGGGCTTTGTCTGGGGAGCAACCTTAGGTTTTGGAGAAGTTCTAACTGAAAAATAATAATTTAAGACATCACTAAATTTTTCTAATACACGTTTAGATACTTTCATTTTTACAGTGCAGGGGTGCAACGACAATTCAGGATTTAAAATATATAAAAGAATAAAAACATCCACGGCAACCAATGCCAACTATCAAACCTAGACATTTTCATACATCCTGTTCACCATTTCCAAACGAATGTAGTAGGCATCTATTGTAATAAACGAATTAACATTAATTTAAAATGTGCACCCATTGGATATAGATTTAAAAATAAATTTGAAGTTAAAGGTTTAGGTGTGGCATCCAATGAGCTTAAGGTCACTGTTCAATGCCAAGCATGGGTGATTTATTATTTTTAATTATCTAACATTAAAACAAATGATTATATTTTGTATTTGAGTAAAACGGGTCTCATTAAAGGACTTCAGTATGAAAATGCATGCTATTAAAACCCTAGTAGCCAAAGGAGCATTGCACCTGATGAACTTGGTTATAGTCCTGTGCTCTAGATATATAAACAGGTCTATTTTTTGCAAAGTGACCAGTGCAGCAACTGGCTTTTCGTTAATCAGGACATTATACAGGGGGTACTAAGGGGAAATTTTATACCAAGACCAGGCAACATTATAACTTTCTTGCCAACACAATAAGTCCCTGAAGTTTCAATGTCATTGCAAGGCAGTAAACAGGGATGGATATTTAGTGCCAGTTTGACTGACAAATGTCTTGAAATTGCCAAGCATGTGCTAAATGACTTGACTAAAGACTATGAAGGCATCTATGAGGCATGGTTACCATGCACATGCAGCCTGGAGGTTTGTGGAGGGAGACTGCATTACCTTGAGGATGTGTTGTGTGTATGAGCACCCGGCCTTCATCTTGTGGAGTATCTGTAGAAGCCACTGTTACAAGAGAGCACAGTGATAACACCATGGCCAAAATTACCTGCACTGCTACAAACTGAATTAAAAAGGCACCCGTATGTCAGAGGGTGATAAAATTAAAATGCAAAACAGCTGAAGCATTTGTTCAGACAGTAAGCAGTGTGAGGAAATAAAGATGTTCTGCCATAACTAAGTACCTGTGGTTTGAATGATCTGGCACTAAATAGTTAAAATACTGAATGTGCTGTAGTCGCACTTTACTAGTCCCTGAAGAAGCGTGGAAGTGGCTGTAGTCAGAAAGACTCATGTGGCATATGGCTGGGACAACATCCATCCCCCAAAAAGACACACACACACACACCATTTAGAAGAGAGAAAAAAAAATAAATAAAAAACTCAACCCACACTTTAGGTGAATATTGTAAATAAATAAATAGATAAATACTGCATTGCTTTACCTTGGCTTATTCACTCAAGCTTGATGAACTTACCCAATTCCTGTTGTTCACAGTTAAGCATCTGAACACTTGTAGGCTTAACCTGATTTGCTTAAGCTTAATTCTCCAACCTACTGCCTGGACCGGTCTATAATGTGTCTATGGTAGTAGTTATTCATTAATACTGGTGGGGGTGTGAAAGAGGGTAGGTTGGTTGTAACAAATTTGAGTTTGTTGATCTGATTGAAGTTTTAATCAGCAAGCTTGGCTATGGAAGCCACAGCCTATTCAGACTCTGGATTTTTGTGTTCTTTATCTTCATCTACAGAAAGCATCCATGTCTGAGGGAACACTTTACTGCTCCTGCATTGTTTACGGAGGCAATTAGTGTGCTCTCCTGCTGCTCACCATTGCAACCAATGTGCTGCATAGTAAAAGCCCTGTTATTTTTCTTTAGGATTAAGGGCCATAAAGTATTCACAGAGTGATGCCTTTACTTTGAATTCAGAACGTCCTTTCTAATTGTGCTCATGCTTTATCTTTTCACTGCCAATGGCATCTGTATATTACTCAACATGAAAGCGGTTTTTGTGAAAAAGAGTATTGAGAACAAGACAGCCTTTTACTCTGAATAAAAAAAGGAGTGGGTGGTGGGGTGAGGCTGTCGTCAGAAGGGGACAACAGCAACAGAGCAGAACCGTCGGGCTGCACAAGTGCGGAATTTGTTTCACAAAAATGTGATTATTAAAAGGAAGACTGCTATTCTATAGAACGGAAAAATAAAAACGTAGTAGTTTAAGGCAGGTAACAGAGCCTGTCAATTATACATCATTTTTCAATCCATATAAGCACCATATATATATAGTAAGAAGTATTAAAGATTTAATATAAAAGGAAATGTATTTAATTTCATACATCAAAATCTGTTTTTAACATTTAAATTATTTGTTAGAATTTTACATTCTGTATAAACAGCCTGCATGCAAAATATTCAAATATCTTTAAGCGTAATAATGTTTTCCAATTGGTTGATTTTAAAAACACGGCAGACGAATGAGAACAGGTTTCAACCCTATGTCAAAGTGCCAGTTACTTGCCTGATATGCAGCGCAGGCTGTCTGAGGCCAGCTTCTGACCTTCTGGACACACACACGTATACTTGGGGGAGTGTTTGTTGATCTGAGGTGCTGGTAGGCACATGTATGAGCAGCCTCCATTGTGGACCTTCTCATTGCACCAGTTAGTCCCTACAAAAGAATGAACAAAAAGACTTCAGTCACCGTCGCCCTAATCAGCCTGGTGGAGTTGCACAATGCATGACTTGTTAAATTACTGTGATAATGGCCTGCACTGAAATAGTGGAAAGCTAGAATATGCAAATTACCCTTTTAAAAATAATAATTTCAAAAACGAATATACTGCGAGCTTTCTCAATAGTCTATCTAGACAATTTAATAGATTCACAGGTTTCATGTAAACCTAATCAAGTTAACAACCCTAGTCAAACTTAAGACATGACACCTTTTAAAATCATAACATATACGCATTTAAAAACACAGTAGTTAAAAGTGCTAAAAGATTCACCAGACAGCTGGATGAGCTCATGATAGACTATAATGTCTTGTGGTTCATTCAGGTTGTTGGCCAGCATAGTCACATCTGATCCTGTGAACTTGTTTGCCCCATAGATGGCCTCACTTTCACCATCTGTCCAGAACACGCGATCCTGTCAAAAATGAACAGAAAGTGGATGTGGACAAATTCTTTATCTCTAACTAGAAATCGGGTTAATTCTTAAACCTTCATCTACACAAGCAGTTCATTTGATAGGGCCCAAACCCGGCGTGAACTACAGAGCATTGTCAATTTTCTATTAAAGTGTCACTGAACCAAGGCTCTTTTGGGCAAGTCTCCTTTTCTCAAACACAGACTGGAATTATAATAATTCAGATGGGAGTCATTCAGACCAACTAGTTTAGCAAACCGTTTTTGCTGAGCCAACTAACCAAGCTTTGTTTGATCCAGCCCCTAATTTTCTGTCTCAACACTTCTGCCTAAACTGTATAGCAGAACATGATGAAATCTATAGGAGCCTATTGATTTACCTCAAACACAGTTAGGGCAAAAGGGTGGGCCAGGTAATCCTGAGACTGCAGCACTTTTCGCCGATTATCTCCATTGAGATCAACACTGCAGAGAGTGTGCAGCTTGGAGTCCACCCAGTAGAGTCTGCTTTTGATTAGATCTGTTAAAGAAAGCATGAAACATTATTTCTGAGCCAACACACCATGAATGCCAAGGGGCTGCTATCAGTAATGACTACTTACCAAGGGTGATACCATTGGGCCACTGAATATCTGTTTCGACTAGGACCTGCCTGTCCACCCCATTCATCCCAGACTTCTCAATCTTAGCTGGCTCTCCCCAATCAGACCAATAAAGAAAGCTATAGAAGCATTAAAAAATAAAAATAAAAACCCTCAGTAAAACTTCACATTAAATTAAATAACAGATTTCTATTTACTTATTATTTTTTTAAAACAGAAGAATATCTAAATACCCGGAGAGGGGGTCCACTGCAATGGAAGCTGGCTCTTTCAGGTCACCTCTAAATAGTGCTTTCTGCTTTGTGCCATTGAAATTAGCAACTGCTATTGTCTTACTCCCCAGGTCTGACCAGTAGATGTTCTTGTAGATCCAGTCTACAGCTATCCCCACAGGCATCTGGACATTATCAATCACTTTGGTGTAGCTACCAACATCTTCACGCTTTTCCAGGAGTGTGCTGTAGGTACCAAATGAAAAAGCTCAAACACAAAATCAGTACATAAATTTCATTTAGCAATATTTTGATACTAGAGCTGGGCAATATCCTTCCCGTGATAAATCCCATCACTGACTTTTCTGAACATTATCAGAACCACAAACAACACTAAAACTTAATGTTTCGTCCATTCTGTCTCCTCAGACAGGGGAATAAATAAATACATTTTTGATATCAGGATATCATAAAAGAGTTTAGAGTATCATGCTACCTAAAGATTGCTTTCTGTCCCAAGTCTGCCCAGAAGATCCTCTGTTGGGTGAAGTCTGCATCAAGGGCCACTGTGTTTCGTAGCTGTTCCACTATCTGTGTGTACTCACGCCGCTCCAGGCCCAGCTTCCTGATGTCCCGCCGATTAGTGAAGATCAGACACGGCTCTTTTCCTGCAGTACAGAAAACGAGGGGCAACATGCTTTCATAATCATTATGAGATTGGGATACATAGAACTGTGCAAAGATTAGAGAATATTGTCAAAACACAGAATTAGTTTTTCAGCAACACGAATCCTAGCTTTATTTATTACAAACTTCTCATTTCAGGACTAAAATTTTGCCTCAGATGTTGCATTTTCTGCTTTACCTCATAGTCCACTCTAAATTCCTTGCTCAGATGAAGCTGACTGCAATAAGTAATTATTCACTAGGTTTAGGGGAGGAACAAAAACTGTGCTGGAATCCATCCTCCTAGAACAACCCTGCCATACACCATTCTGACAGCAGACTACAACAAATAGATAAACATTGCTGGTATACTGGCTTAAAGCCAAAAGCCTTCAGGCCAGCCATGCCTCTCCCACATTACTCACAGCAACCTTGACTCAACTTTACTAGTCACACCTACCTACTGCCTTACACACTCCAGTGGAGGAGTCCATCTGATAGCCACCGCGACATTCACACTTGTAGCCTCCTTTCAGGTTGATACATATCTGACTGCAGATGCCAGGATTTAAACACTCGTTGATATCTGCAGGAAATATAATCACAAGAGATTTAAAAACATTTATGGGACCAAGCAGCTGCACAGCTGGGTTTCAAAAGAATTCTTGAATGTTATTTCATGTATGAAAAACTAGATTCATTGATGCAAACGCTTTAAAAAAAAAAAAAAGGGGGGGGGGGGGTCTGCACCGTTACTTTGATAAACTAAAAAACCCAGCTTCAATGAAAGAGCTAAAAATATTTTTAAATCATTACTCTTAATAACTTCAGTGCTCTCTCACACACCTCCACAGGTCTTGCGATCGATGAGCTGGAGCCCTGGGGTGCAGTCACACTCGTAGCCAATCACCATGTCACGACAGATGTGCGAGCAGCCACCATTGTTGAGCAGGCACTCGTTCAGATCTGAAATGAAAAGCACACAGTTGTCTTATGCAAGTAGAATATCAATACAAGCACCTGTTAAGAGGAAATACACTGATCAATATTCTAGAGGTGCTGTAGGTGATGAGTATGTGAGCGAGCGAGTGAGCGCGAGAGAGCGACTGACTTATCAGGCTGCCTGGAGGAATGGTGGTATGTCCTTGAACTGCTCCATTTTAAAAAGTCATATAGCAAGTCAATATGTGTTTCTAACAATTCACTTGTGGCCACAAATATCAGGATGACAGATGAATTAAATAGGCCCTGGAAGAGATTTTTGCCCATTTCTCTGCCCAAAACGTGCCTGCTGAACCCAGGAATTACAACAGGAGCTTTATGCATTTTGCTTAAAACAGGGAAAAGGCTACACTGCTAGACACTAGCTTTCCAGGGCTGGAACTGAACAACCCTGCTTCAAACAATCTGTAAAAGGGAGGCTTTAGAAAAATGGGCAGAGCAAACCTTGCGTTCTGGAAAATTTCAGCGTTACCATGTGTGTGTGTGTAAGGGGCTATACAGGCACAAAATTCACAGCTGCTATAGACCAACAATAGAGATTTCAGACTGTTCTTTTAGCCACCTTGGGAGTTGGGGGTCACAAAAATAGCTTGCCCTATAAACTATAGCGCACTAAAAAAAAATAAATAAATAAAAATCACCAGGTCAGGCGATTGCTTCCCACAGCAATAAGGATTTACAGCAAGGTCATGATTGACCTATTGCTATATGAACTGTGCTGAATCACACCATACCATTACATGTCCAGTCCATACTGTCATTTTTTATTATATATTTCACTTGTGTCATCATTTTAATCACTCTTTTGTGCAATTCCCTGCCAAGGCTGCTCTTGTATGTGTCATATGTACAGAACTCCATCTGCAGTTTTATAATTAATGTTCATAGCACAGTTGTACCACACTTATTTTTACTTCTGTAACCCACTTCTACATCTCTGCTCCATTTTCATTTCTGTATGTCTTCTCTAGTGCACCATGTACAGTATTGTGACACTACAATTTCCCATCGGGATCAATAAATTATTTTCTTATAAATATCCAGAATATTCCCACAAACTTTCTGGAAACCCAGTAACACTTACTACATTCTTTGATTGGTTCATCGCTCCAGTCTGGACAGTCACGAGCCTTGTTGCACACTTTGCTCATTTCAATACATTCTCCACTCCGACATTTGAACTTGTCAGGGCCGTTACACTGAGTCACTATGAAAATGTACAAAGGCAGAAGGAAGGAAATAAAAGAACTGATAATACAGATGTATCACTTTATTAAGGCAATGGGAGAGAAAAACAATTGTTACATAAATATCAACCCACTGCTAATATTCTGTTTGCATTTCAGTGACAGGAACCTGAAAACTTATTGGTAGTTACATTTTCATTAGTTATGAAATACATATGTCAGTGAACTGTTGATTCAAGGTGTGTGTCCTCATAGCATCCTCATTTGATGGGATATTCTGTCACACTAGTTGCAGCATTTCAGTACTGAAAATGACTGTTCATTGTGCTCACTGTTTTTGCAGTTGATTTCATCTGTGCCGTCTGCGCAGTCTCTGATGCCGTTGCACTGCCTGCTGCCATGGATACAGCTGCCATCGTCACACTTGAACTGATCAGGCCGGCATGAACGAGCAGCTAGAAAGAGAATGGAAAACAAAGACTTAGGAATGACCTAAGGTGAAACACACAGGAAAGCTGACCTCTGACAGTATGCACCACACAGATGTAATCCTTATCCCCTCGTCAAGCCACAATCAAACCAATGTTTTGGTTCTTAGCCAAAGACTGAACTGCCACTGAGAAGGCAAAACCTGAGCTTCAGTTTTGCTATTTGTAGCAGCATCATTACATACAGCAACCTCCTCATCTTGAAAAATCTCTTCTGAATAACAGCTATACAGAACTAGTTTAATGATAATTTAGTAGTGGCACAGTTTATCAAGTGTTGTCATAACTAGGAACGGAAACCATATTCATAACCTGGCTTTGTGGACCACTGACCTAAAATCTGCCCTGACATTTAATACAGTGCAGCTTTAGTTTAATATCAATCTCCAGTTTCACAACTACTCACGGCAGTTCTTCTCATCACTGCCATCTTTACAGTCAGCATCTCCATCACAGCGCCACTTGCGGTGGATGCACTCTCCAGAGTCACACTGAATCTCGCTGGATGAGCACTTCGCTGGGGGTGTGGGATTTCGCCCACAGCGGTGAGGTGACTCGTCTGAATGGTCCTGGCAGTCCACGTCGTCGTCACACACCCAGCCCCCTGGAATACATGTGGCATTACCACACTGGAACTCCGTGGGGCCACAGGAGGACGGAGCACAGTCTTGTTCATCACTGCCATCACCACAGTCATCCTCACTGTTGCACACAAAGTTCCTCGAGATACAGCGACCACTGGAGCAGGTGAACTCCATAGGGGCACAGGTGATGTTACCTTTTTATAATAAAAAATAAATAAATAAATAAATAAAAAACCCACACAACTATTTAGACTCCACTTTAGGATTCCTGACAAGTCACCATTGTATACTGAAACCAATCTATAACAGTTTTATTGGCCCCGAGTGACTCAACTTCTACTTTAAATTGCATCAGACAACAGTCAGCCTGGGGCTAGGCACTGCAAGCAGTGTTTCCTCTACAACTGTTATGGGCAGTTCATTTATCATGAATGTCATGCGAAATCAAGCTCTGACTCACCACAGTTCATTTCATCCTCTCCACTGTCACAGTCCTTCTCACCGTCACACTTCCAGAATACAGGAATGCACTGAGTGGAGCCCACACCACAGCTGAACTCATTCATACGACAAGTTCGTGTGTCTGTAGAAAAGCAGCAAGTTAATACAAGATGCCATGTTTTTCTGAACAATTTAACCAAGGTAAACTATTCAGTAAAGTTTACATATGTGCACTTCAAATATTGGGCTGCACTAGAAGTCCACAGAAAGCAGGAGATATCAGTAAACTCCCTTTCCTACAAATTGTAATGACCGTGGCTGAAAGACAGGATTAAAAAGGAAATAAGTGATCAGTTATAAGAATAAAGCACACAAGCCACATTGTCTACAACAACTAGAAAGGCGCTATATAAGTAACCATTAAAAAAACGATTTTAGTATCTAGGTGGAGGATCTTGTACTGAAAACATGACTCGATCCTCAATGAAGCTTAAATATTTACAGAAAAAGCAAATCTGCCTCAAGTTCACCTTCTCAGGCCCAAGATCAAAGACAGCACCCTATACTCTTGTCAGAAAACATTTTAAAATCCCATAACACATTCAGAGGCCTATTTGCAAACAGGTGCGCACTCACACTTTCCATTTATTACTGAGTAACTTTCCAACAGCTGGTCAAACAAGAACTGATATGGATGCTTGCCTCATGGACCTGCACGTACAGCATATAAAAATATCCGTGACATTGTCAGGTTGTGTGAAATGTGTCCGTGCTCTACAGATCAAATAGACCATACCATAGACCCGACAGACAGAGGTTCGCGGTGAACATATCAGTGCTAACCTACCTGAAGTTTGCTGACGGTTGCCTGTGATACTCAGATGGAAAAAAAACATTTTTTACAACAAAAGTAATAAGAAAACTCAGTCCAGTTAATTCCAAGGTTAAGAATAGACTTTGTGAAATATCCATCACAGCCATTCTTAATAACGTACATACAAAATTTTAAGTGAACAGAGGGTAAAATATGAATATGAAACATTTATGGATCCTTCAAGTGTTTTTTTTTTTTTTTTTTTTTAAGGGGGGGGGGTTTAAATTGTTAAATAAAGAGTAATATTAAAACAAGCTTATGCCATCTACATTTGTTTTTAGCTTCATGATAGTCCAGTGCCCTTGCTGCCCTGATCCAAGCACGCTTCTTTACACATAATAAAAATGGTTGTTGACATACCTCAGTGGGAATCAATTGACACTTGTAGCTTGCTCTAAAGGACACCACGGGCTCCAGAAAGAGACATGAGACACCTGACCTGATGTACTAACTGAACTGCGGTCATATCTATAAACCACACAGCTGCTGTGTTTGGGTGAAGGGACATCTGCACCATGACGCATTTGGAAGCACAGCCTTCAAAATGTGCCGACAGCAAAGGAGTGGCTCAGGGGAGATTGAGCTACGCAAAAAAAAACAAAAAAAAAAAAAACCCATACCATTCTACATATCTTTCCTGTCACATTTTTCCTGATTCTCTCTGTCCCACCCAATCATCGATGCATAACTAGGCCATTTACACACAAGGCATTTTAGCTATTAACTAATGGAATGTACTTTCATTTGCAACAACCTCTCACTGATATACCCTGACCCATTGACCTTGACTGGATGTGTACCACAGGATTTATTGCCAAATGAACAAAATGGCTGCCGTGACAATGAGCCAGTCAGCTGGGACAACTCAAACATAGCACAGACATTTTGTCTGCTTTAGTTTGTTTTTATTTCCGAGTGATTTGTTTATGCCAAGGATCAAGTGCGATAAATGGTAGACTGTGCAACTTAAGTAATTACAAATGGACATTGAGATAAAGGAATTATGGGCCACTGCTGACTTCATATGTTTTTTTATATACGTTTGTAATCTTGTGACCTGCAAGTACAGATTAAAAATACAGATACATAACCCTAGAAACTGAGACAAAATTCACCTGACTTTATTATTACAACTATTATGACTTTTAATTAGCATTTTCCGTAAGGTTACAAACACAATAAAATACTTATTGCCCAATTGTAGCAGGATGCAATGAATGTCTAATCAAGAACAAATACAAATAATTATCAGTTAAAAGTACTTTGACTTACGGCACACTTCTGCACTCTCATCAGAGCCATCCTCACAATCTGGTTCTCCATCACAATGCCATCTCTTGGGAATGCACTGGCCATTGCGGCAAACAAAGTCCACTTCTGCACACGTCTTCCGCACTGTAACAGCAAAATTCTGTTAGGACTGAGTGGGTGGGGGTGGTGGTAACAAGTCTCAAGAACCTACATTTGAGTCAGTTTTTTTTTTTTTTGTTTTTTTTAAAAAGCACAGATTCAGGGGAAAGAAAAAAGCTCCTCATCAGATCCTCATAAGGGTGAAACCCAGATGTCCCAGAGTACATCTTCTGCACTGACATCTATACTAAACTTAAAGAACCAAAGTGAAAGCCTTATGGAGGAACTCTTACTACAATCTACTTTGTGATTCCTTGCATGTGCATTTACGAGCAAAGAGAAATTAGAACTGATTAAAAATTAAACACGTTTATTTAAGAGGAACGGTAAGCTTGAATTTATATGCATGTAAGAGTCCTTTTGATGTCCAGATGACAAAAATCAAGGGCTCTTCTTTGCAGGCCAAGGCCAGCCCAGCCGAAATTTCAGTCACTTCATGTCAACTCAACGTACAACTGTGTACTCCAGGCCAAGAGGCCACTGTGGCTGGAATAGCAAAAAGTGGCAGGAGGGTTCCTAAGCAATAAATGTACATTAGCATTCTCCCCACAGGACTAAGAAGTTTACACTTGATCAGTTCTCTCACACTGTGCAGGAGCGTGCACTTTAAATGGAAGCACGTGCACAGTGGACACAGAGGAAAAATGCAGCTTAGAGCTGGGCGGGAATCACTATGACTTCAGTGTACCAGCTACACTAACAAATCACAGCCGTTTCATATCTGTGCCAACCCCTCCCTACATCTCTTCCTTTTCCCAGCGTGACAATGACCCAGTTACCATAGATACAAGGGGAGTTGGATCCCTCAGAAGGGGATCTGATGATGTAGTCATGTTGATCGTTTCTTGATCTCTCATATACAGTAGTATGCAGGCCTAGCTTAAACACAGCAGCAGTCAATTTGGTCAATAATTCTTAACTGTTGCACAGCACTTTGTCAGCAAGGCCTATAATCAAAGATTTTGTGCAACGTGTGCACATCACGGCCCTTGAGTCCCTGAAGAACTGCAGTGAGTCTTTAAACTTGCACGAGATTCAAGATACTGCAGATCAAGCCTTACAGTTTCACACTAACATTAAAACTCAGGGTCTCTACAGCAAAGCTTTTAGGCATGATGTAGTATATAATTATGAAATGTTGGTTTGCTGCTGCTCAAACCATCTGGACACAAACAACACAGGACACTGAAAGGAATAAATGCCACTCACATTTTATTACCATTAAAAACTACTTGATTATGACACTATTGTATGCAATCAATCTTTGATGAAATATTTTTTTTTTTAAATGAAATACAACAATATAATCTCCTCAAACAACATACTACAACACCCTACAAAAAGGACTGATGTGGAAAATCTGAAGAGTATACAGTTGTACTACACATAAATTGAAATTGTTTCAGGTGTAAACAAGAGGTTTAACATGTTTGGAATTGCCTTCAATGTGGACTAGTGCTTTTAAATTCAGTTTTTCTCTGATTCAAATATTTTCACACAATTGCACCTCTGTCTAAACCTCAAAAACATAGACTCACCACATGTGTTCTCATCACTGCCGTCAGAGCAGTCCTCATCCCCATCACACTGCCAAACAGATGGGATACAGCGGCCATTTCCACACTGGAACTGAGACGGTTCACATTCTGCTCGCGAACCTAAAAGGCCAACGGTGAAGAACAGAGGATGACACCGTTAGAAGACATTGACTGTAAGGGGGCTAAATTGCTGCACATGTTAAAATCATTTGACTGCAAGGAGGGGCTTAAGTTTTAAAAATTAGATGTTCCCCAAGGTAATAAAATTGTCACGTTACTAAATATTGTTTATTTGGTTCTACATTGCGTATTTACACATCCAACAAAGTGAACTCTAAAACGTCACAGGAGCCTAGTCAGATTTTTACTGTTAATTCGTAACTACAAAAAGCAGTGCTACGTCACGAATGGCGCATGTAGAAACTGACAGAATTTTAGACCATAAATCTTGAACCATCAGAGCAAATTTTGACCAATCGGACAACCCTGATAAAAGATAGATGCCTCCTGTTCTTTATGGAGAGAGTTATGCTTTTTGTTAATAATAATCTACATATTGCACTGTAGGATTTCCTTTACCATCTTCGAAAATTAAGGTACTGGACCCCTTATGATTAGCTGTTTATCACAAACATCACACTTTCAGGATCATTTCAGAATTTTAGCACCTAAAGTGGGTTAACCGAAAGTGCTTAAACCACCATTCGAAAACAAGTTTTTCATGGTGGTATTTCATGGGCTTTTATTGGATTAACCCATGTTATTACGTGTACACAAAACTCTCCTGCTATGTCATTTAACAGTGAACTTGAATGGAAGAGGGTGGAGCTCTGGTGACAGAACTATATTAACAGGATCACGTTTGCGTCACTTAAGACTCTTCTTCCTATCATTATACCTCCATTATAGGTGTCACAGCTGTATGCCATTTGAGGTCAAGGGCAAATTCTAGGACAAAACACTACCCACAAGGTCAAATGACCTGGAACTGAAACAAGTCTGAAACAAGTTATGGAAAATACATCAGATTAAAAGAAATACAGCTACAAGAATCTGACACCACCACATGACACAGACATCTTCCTCATAATGTGGTATTCCAGCTCAAATTACTCAGAGTTACAGAAGTCCACAGCTGGCCAAACCACATGTCCTCATTCATTCTGCACTCATGACCCTGCGTCCACACTCTCGGAACAATTCAGTCCCTGCATTGTGTCCACTTCAGCAGCAGCCCTGACGACATGTGACATGCTACTCAGTCCAAACAGGCCTTGTAGATGGCAGAATAATCGGTCAGTATCTAGCAAAGGGCAGGCCATTGTCACTGCCAATCAAAGCTAATACTCTCACGCAAGCTTCAAATAGGACAGACAGAAAGATGAGATAACGTACTTAAAAAACCTACGGCAAAAAAAAAAAAAAAAAGTATTTTAACAGAAAGAAGAAACATTGTTTACTTTAAATGCAAATGAATGTGGCAAAAATGTACCAAAAATCTCAGTAGCGGAAATAACATGGAAAGGCATTGGGTGGCAGTCACATCTACATCTTACGCACCTAAACATTAGGGTAAGAACGTGTAGGTGAACTGACTTCAAAAGAAAAAAACCCAAGTCATGAAGATAAAGACATTGTGCCATTTCAGAATAAATGCTCTTAAATGCTGTTTTTTTACTTGATTTATTTAAAAGGAATGATTCACCAATTTCACATTCAAATATATTTACCACCTGAATATGTCAATCATTTAATATCAATTAAATCTTGTATGTCATTTTAAAATAAAGTCGCATTGTGTTATTACATTTCTGTAAAGCTTAAGTGATCTATTAATTTACTTTATTTATTGAGAATAAAAATTTAATATGCCAGGCCACGTTTCACTTATTTCTCCCCTCCTGCTAGTTAAATTAATTCAAATGAGCAGATGTTTATTTAGTCTAGAGGCTATTTGTTGTCACTTAGAAAATCAATAAGACAACTTTTTCCAGGTTGTCCAAACTCAGCATAAGACTGAAAAAAATATATATAATCTGGATTATGTATGGTTAGAATTGAGTGTGATATGTTATAAGCCTAATTCATAATTGTCTTAGGTGGTACATCTCATTGACACAATTTACAACTCTGCATGTCCGCTATCTTGCCAGTATGTACTGGCAACAAAAAATGACTTTCAGTTCTCTGCTTTTTATGCTGACAGGCATTTATTGTGATATGAGCATGGGAACAGCTTGTAGTTCAGTGGTCCGTGAACACAGTTACATTGGACTATGTGCTAATATGGGATGCTATGTTTGTAACGGAGCCAAAAAAGTGGCATGTTTACTAGCATGTAAGGCACCTACGTTTAGCTAAGTGCCTAAACATCCAAGCGCTAGTTAAACGTAGGCTACTGGCAGGTGTTCCACAACGGAATATGTCACAAAAGCAAATGTCAATGCCATTGTAACCCATAAGCAAGATGTCGATGCCACTGTCACCCAAATGTAAGATGCTGATGCCATTTCATGTTGTTATTTTCTTTCCAAATTAAAGCCATTTTCAAATTATTAGCTGTTTTGTTTTTGTCTCATACACTATGTAGTTGAGGCATGAAGGTCAAATATTTACCCCAAATTTACCCCCAAACTCTACAATATAGCAGCCTTTACCTCCTCAGTTAAGTGGGATGTTGCTGTCCAATGTTAAAGACCCCATTCTAATTGGCTGTATTTTATTCTGTGCCGAGTGAATGTAGGCCCTGACTTTTGAAGCTCAGATTCCTATTTGGAACATTTTGACCTTAACATTGTTTACATACTGTACTCATTCCTGAGAATATTAGAAGAGCTCAAACTTAGGCACATTTAAATCAAGACTTAAAACATTCCCGTTTGAGGAGGCTTACAGCTGAGTTTTAAATTATTCTATAACGGCACTTTAGTCCTTTTCATTTATTGCATCATTTCAAATTGTTTGAATCATTTTTATCATGTTTTCTTATACTCTTTCCTTTTATTGCACTATTTTAATTGTTTTAGTAGCCGATTATATTTTTATTCTTGCTATTAATTTAAAAGTATTTTTTCTTGCCTTCATTTTCTGTAACAGCTTCATCCTGATCAGGGATACCATGTTACTGGGGCCTACCTCCATTGTGCACAAACTGGACAGGGTACCAGTCCAACAGAGAATCAAATACTCAGTTGTTAGTTGAAACAAGAGGTTGATAAATTTTATATATTAACAGAAAGTACGTTTTTAATTTTAATATGGGGCCTTTAAGTACTGATATTAGTCTATAATACGCCCAGGACTCCAGGACTTTATAACTGTAAACATTGTCAAGTTAGTCACCACTATTTGGATCCTCATACGCCTGATCTACCGCAAATCTTCTGTGGAAATTGCATTGTCTGTGGTCAGCATCTTGCATTGGTACTTGCCTGTATTAAAATGGTTAGAAAGGGAAGTGTTACACACATTAGTTGCAGCACAGCTGACCTAATTTATATACGATATGGTTCATGACTGTTTTGTAAAAACTTTTATAAATAAAACCATTGTCAAACAGAAATTAAACTAAATATGAATATAATTTTTTGTGGGGTTTTCTGGAGCTTTATTTGTCCCAACGTTTCAGAAAGGACTGACATCACAATGATTTTATATTTTGCCACATCATACCATGGTCCAGAGTTTAGCAATAATTCACCTCAGTAAATCACTCCCTAAAGAGGGACATGATGAGCTGACCTGGCAGTGAACTAGGCCTGTGGGACCACCCCACATGTGAAGTCATAACCTGCCGTCACATTCATGCAAAGGCCTGCAGTTTTGTATTAAGTAGTGGCTTGCCTTCCATCCACCCCAGAGTCTGAATTACACTATAACAACAACAACAAATGTAAAAGCAAAAAAAAAAAATCCTTTAGGCTATAAATATAAAAACAGACTTGCAAATGATCCTGGAAGAGGCCTACGCTTTAATAACTTATATCAAGGACAGAAAAAAAAAATAAAATAAAATAATCAAGCCAGCCAACTGCACTGCCTCCAGTAACACAGGTCAACATCTAAAAAGGAGTGTGTGTAATATATTATATGAAATACATACACACATCTAAATTATATTATACTGTAACCACACGGGGCAAACTGAGCGCAAGAGCTTCATTCCCTCATTCATTCCCTGTCCATATCATCCATAATCAGACATTAAACATTTGAAATTCCGTTAGCAATGTCAGACTGCAACATTTTCTTATCTATTTCACCTACAGCAGTTCAAGCCTGCCCCACTGAAGTTGTAAAGTGTGTTTCAAACAAGAGCAGGCCACTGAAATTAAATCAGACCATTTTGGTAAACAGTAGCCTATTAATTCTAAAGTGTAAAACGTAAGCAGGAAAATGGCCTTCTTCATTAGGCTAAATATAAACATAGAAATATCACAACCTGGAAAAAGAAATCCCCATAATGATAAAGATGGGCTCTGTGGGAAGCATGCAGTGTTGCATAGCACAAGGACATATCAATCTCCTCATCTATATGAATAAACGCAATCATCACAATAAACCTGCAATCATAAACTTGGAAGGGAATCACTCAAAAAAGGGACCAAGTATGATTAATGCAAAGACAACAAAAACCCCTTCAGGCTTTCTTTGAATGAAGTAGAACAGCCCTGGAGGCTGCACAATGTCCGAAAGCTTGGCAATAAACGTTTGAATGACGTTTACACGCATCAGTCAAAAATACTGAGAGAAATCCAGACCATAGACACAGTACGTCCCTTCAGGGCTACGTATTAATAAAATATACCAATAAAATTGCAGGGCTTGAGGCAGAGGCCTAACCTCCTACGCCTTTAACAACGAGCAATAACCGCGGCAGACGGTTGGTCACACGCGCAGTATCATAGGTCACGTCTATGAACAAATACATAGCGACAACGTTGCTTCTCTCAACAAGAAACCAAGAGTCAACGCCATTTAAATGAACGCCAGCGGGAGCAGCGTCCGCGTCCACAGCCCAGAGCCGAGCGTGTGGAGCTCCCTCCCCGCCTTCGTCTCCACCTCCACCCACCTCCCGCGAAGCCGCTCAGCTGGAGCTGGAGCCACAGGGGCAGCAGAAAGAGACGCAGCACGGAGGGCAACATGACCCGCTCTCACGCTCTCTCCCTCTCCGGTCTCCTCTCTCCCTCAGACCCGGTCTCCACTCGCTCTCTCCCAGCCCCGGTTTCCGCGGTCCCTTTCTCCGCCGCTAAAGCAGGACTGTCCCTTTGGTGGGAGACACAAACACAAAGCAGAGGCGCTCTATCCGTCTCCCCTCTTTTCTTCTTTTCTAATCCGCTAATTCACAGCCTGTCTGTGGCGAACGCTGTGCGCGTCCATGTCCTCCTTTTTTTCTCTTCTTTCTCTTTAATACCGAACGATGGCGCGAACCAACGAACGTGCAGCTAATCACCGCGCCAGCCGTGCGCGCGCCTGTGTGCGTGCGGGTGCGCGTGTTTTCTCTCCCTCTCGCTCTCCTTCAGCATGTCATTAAGGCGGCGTTAACCCTTTGTTCGCCACAGTCCTTACGCGGCCTGCTTTTACAGCTACTTCTGTAGCCTCGTTTTGAGTATATTTGAGTATATATATATATATATATATAGCAAACCTCGTTTTCACTCATTGTCCATTTTCCCTTATTTGGGTGTTGGATGACTCTCAACTATTCAGACTTTATTAATGTTGCAGTCTGGAATGATTTTTGACAAAAACTATTATTGTTATCCAATTTATATTATCCTTTAATTTTCATCTTATGCATCTGACAGATCTTTGCAGCAAAACCCACCCCTTAATTTAAGAGTAACTGACCCTGTTTCAGCTCCAGATGGTTCAGTCTGATTGTGTAACGTGTGTCTGTGTAGAGCTTTTTAAATGGTGGTATGGTATTCACATGACAACCAATTGTTTACTGATTTTCCCCATAGGAATGAAAGGGGTGGCAAGGTCAACACCATAGCAACTACCTTGCAACACTCTGGGAATCACATGAGGTATATCTGCAACTACCTAAAATACTACTGCAGCCACCCTAACAACCACTTGGAACACCTGAGCAACCACCTGAAATACTTTAGCAACCACATACCCTTTGTGTTGTAGTAATGAAATGCATTTATTTAGATTAAACAATGGGATAATGATATGTCATTTGCAGAGTAATGTATATAGTAGCCAGAAATTAGTTGGTTATAGGTGAGGACTACAGTGTCCTGACCACACACCTCTAACAGCACTGGAAGAGGATCTCTGGTGCCCACATAGCTGTAATATGACACTGCCTCATAGGTCATGGGCTAGCAAAATGGCTGAGATTACAAAAGGGTATGTTGGGCAATCATCACAAATTTACTCTTAACCAGGGACTCAATAAACAATTGACTGACTTAATGAATAAATGGATGGTTAGATAGATGGAGTCTGATCTCTTTCCAAATAATTTCATTTGTCAGATAATGAGCAGGAAGCCAATAAAACAACTAATTTAAAGTGGGCCAACTATGAAGCTTAGGTGAGTAATTAATGACATAAAACATCCAAAAGAAATGGGAAAATAAGTTGCAATTCATTTGACATTCATTGTGTGACTTTGTTTATTGAACAAAGGATGTTCTTTGATCGATATCTTGAATGACTTCTAAAAGGCTGGATGTGTTATGGAAGCGGTTTGGAGTGTGCTCTTTTAATTAATCAACAAAGACTCGACTACCCAGATATAGTCTCATCTGTATTACTTCACATTTGCCACCTCTGATTTGATTAAGGCTTTAAAGAGGTCTGACTAATAACATGTTGTGCATAATATCATGATAAATTCCGGTATAGGTGCTAATCAGAATGCAAATGTTCTGAAGAAAAGCAGGGTATTTATTTTCCAGTCTCTCTCAGGGCCTTGGTAAAGTCTAAGGCTGATTTTCTCCTTGCTCAACACAATGTCCAGCATCTGAATATTTATGAAGCTCAATTGTAATGACTTATTTAGTAGCTATGCTTAAACATATTCCGCTGCGTACTGTGTCTTTATTTAAACCGAGATTTAAAGTTAAAGTTAAAACAGAATGAAGCAGAGGTTCTCGGTCATTCTCATACCATTCCTATTCCAAATACTGTTGTTTCTAAACCTGGATTTATTAGATGTAAAGCACCACATGACTGGTAACTAATTCACATACTCTTTCGCTTTTGTAAGTTTAACATAATACTCCACAAAGGGTGCTAATCTGTGCATTAGGTTTTAAGACCTTGCATCTTTGATTTGAAAGAAAGTCATGTTTGTTTACATTTGTAACAATGTCAATCCAAAAAGAACTGTGATCTTATTAAAAAGTTAGCCCCAGGAGGCTGAGGATCAGGGCTTTTATACTGACATCTCTGTGGGAAAAGGAAAAGATAATACTGGCATTTATGTATAAAATAAGCATTAGTATATTAGCATTAGTTGTAATGTAGTTAGCTGTAAGTTAAATTTAAATCTCCTTCTGACTTCAATCATTTAATATTCATATATTTGATCTTGTTTGATAAAGGTCTTTCAGCTGCGCTTTAAATGATAAATGTGTAAACTTTATTATTATTATTGGTCAATTCTTTTTGCTCCTATTTTGTCAAGTGATTCATTTCCAGTATTTATATATTAGACAATGCTTATTAATTTAAATATTATGTATACATATTGACCTCGTGTTTAAATGTAATTTTTAAGGAGATTATGAAGAAAATACAAAGGTCAAATCCACATTCGGAATAATTTGATAACCTAATATCAATCATAATTTGAATTGCCCTAAATGAGGACATCAAAATATTTTGATTTATTTGAATTTTCTTAATATTTCTCATAAACTCCTAGGAGTTCACCCTCTCTCCACTGTGGTCTTGGTCTGATCCCCATGAGGAGTTTCTTTTCTTTTTGACTAGCATAAAAACAGACATTTTATTCATTTTTGAAAAGACAAAATCTAACTCAGACTGAAGACGTAGCATAAGAAAATATCCTCCTGAAGATACGCTGCTGATTAAATATTTGCCTCATGCAGTGAAATTCTCTTCTCTTTCCAACAGCTCTCACTGTCTCAGAAAAGACAACCATCATTTATCAACAGTATAAACAAGTTTATATACATATGTGCATTTTCACAATTCAGTATTTAAAAAGGTTACAAATAACTGTACAGTTATAAAATGTATAATTGCACTCAAGTAAAAAAAAAGTTTACATTTTTACACAGAAAATGGCTGAATAATGGACTATGTATGGTTTTACAACGCTGCTGTAAGCTCGGTGTGTTGTGTTACATTGTGCCATTGGTTTGGATTTCACAGTGTAGTCTTAAAGCAAAAACAAACTGGAGTCAAACACTGATGTAGAATTAAATAATCTACAAAAAATATCACATCTGTAAGAAACACTGTCTTGATTATAAAACAGGGGTTAGGATTACTGATTTGTAGGACACTGAAATCCAAAACGATGAACTGGGCTGTACATACTGAGTCTACATAATGTCGGTAGAACACTTGGAATGAAAATGTAATAAAACTAATATCAAAGCATATTTGGAAAAAAAAGGTGATCATATATTGAGAGAGATAACTTAGGAAAGTAATATAAATAAATATATACAGAAAATAGTTATTATATTAAACATGTATCCCTTGTCCTTTTTTGCAAAGCTTTTGAAATATTGAAAGAAAAGAAACACCTTGAAACACCTTGTAGCTTATTTTATTTCATTCTTCTTTGTAAAGGTCCATCTAACTGTGCTAACACACATTAGAAACCAATGATCTTATATTACCCATGAATAAGGAACTGCTTTCAACTCACTTGTTGTTCATAGGTTATCATCATTATTGTGAAAAAAGATGTAACGATGACAGACATAAAGCAGACTTGACTGTAATCCATATTGAAACAGTGTGTTTCTGCCGTCAGTGGACTTACACACAGCCAGTGTTCATTTGCAAATAACAGTCTCTGTGCAAAAGACGGTACGGCTACATCAAACCATAAGCCGGGCTCTAGTGCCAAAGTCAGAGTCAGTTTGATCTCCATCAGGTTCAGTTTGATCTCTGTAGCAATGCTGTTATATCTTAGATTATTTCCTTTTTGTTCAAAAGCATCCATAATCTGTTCATCCAAGTATGGCAGACCTCATTTGTCCATACAGCTGATGCACCAGGTGAACTGTAGTGAGCAGCAGTGGTCAGCAGGGGGTGCTGTCTCTTTGCTGCAGTGCAGTTTGAATATGGGGTGTGTGACGCTCTAGTCAATAGGAGGAGGGAGTCACCTGGGCGGTGTGTATCCGTATGGCAGCTGTAGGCACAGAGAGCCATGGTTGGGCAGTGGGTGGCTGTAATAGTGCTCAACCAGTGCTGCCAAAGACGGGAAACTCACATCTGACTCCAGAAACACAACAGAGTCCTACACAATGGGGGCGAGAAAAAGAGAGAGGGAAAACCACATAAGTGTGGATAATGATGTTTTGACTGAGTCTGAGATTCTGTTTGGATTTCTAAGTGAACGGTGTCTTTCTTCTTTCCCCTAGTCATTTAGTTTAGGTATTTACTCTGTAAGCATGCAGAAATAAAACCTCTGTGTTAGCTACAGTAACAATGCTAGTACCGAACATGGTGTTATTATTATGGATCTATGTGTATAGGTTACAGATCTTAATAGCAGAACAAAGCAACATTCCAGTGCATATGTGGGTTGTACTATAGCACTGTTCAAAAGCTGCTTTAAGTTTAAACATGTGTACGCTCATGACCGTTACCTCCTTAAACAGCCGGTAGTTTCTGGCCTTGTTCAGACTCACATCCCATACCACAAGCACCTATCGGAAGAACAAAATTAGTATGTTTAATTTAAAATGTATTACACACACACAACATAATATCCAGCTTATCTGTATATGTATCACACTGTGCCACACCTGTGATGTCTTTGTTCCTGAATTTCTGATGCAGTAGAGGCCATCCTGGGGGCAGTTGACCGACTCTTTAAATAATCTAAAGACAGAAAAAAAAAGAGAGGGAGATCAATGTAACATTACTACATATTTTCCACTCTTTGCCACTAGAGGGCAGTACCGAACAGCGTTAGTGTAGTGACATTTTGTTCAACAAATGTTTGGCTTTTACTGAAGAAGTAAACTACACAAAACATTGGATTCAGTTAAGAAGAAATTTGGGCTTGGCTATTAAAATGCTAACAATTCATCACTTAGTGGAACCAGGGGGTTCTTATTAGGGAAAACACCTAGCAGCGCTGACCTAACTCTATCCCTACTCCTCATTCAAAGACTACTTTATTTCAGACATTTACACTTCCTGTGGCTTTGACTTTCTATAAGTAAGCTATGAAAATCTTACTTACTTTTCAACAACACTGGTCTCTGTTGTGTCCACAAAGACAGAATCAGGCAACTGCACCTGAAAATATGAGAGAGATGATTAAAATAAATTTTTACTGCTTACTTCTTTTTGTATTTATACACATATCAGTCATAACACTATGACCACCTCTTTGTTTGAACATTCACTGTCCGTTCTTTCACACTTTTGGATGGATATATTTGGTTGGTGAAATATTCTCACTCCAGCAGTGAACTGAAGGTTTTAAAAACACCTGGCAGCATTCTAAATTACATCTTCTCTGTGGTGTTCCTGACCATTGAAGGACAGGGTGAAATGGGGCAAACAAAGTATGCAGAGCAACAGATGGACTACAGTCTGTAATTGTAAAACTACAAACAGCTCCTGTATGGTCAGTGGAGATGAGAGAATGCACAGTCAAGGAGATGGTCATGATGTTATGGCTGATCAGAATATACGTCCATTATGTTGTTACCCCTAATAACAGCCTCGTTTAAGATAATCGTTTAAATGCCTAAAGGAATAAATCAACTTCAGCAAAAACAACATCCAAAAAAACATCCTGTGTTTATTTAATGCAGTGACCGAAAAAAAAAAAATCCCCAGAAAAGCATCATATGGCAGCTATTTACAGAAAGTCATTTAACCCCACGCAAAGCTGAATCTATTTTCGGTGTAAGTGTTACTGAGGAAATGACTCATGCCTTCAATCTTATTGTAGTGTTTGACCCCATAAGCAGTGGGTGGCAAGCATAACGTTCACTCACATTTTCATAGTCATCATCATCATCATCATCATCTGAGCCTTTGTTGCTATTCTCTGGCTTGACTCTCCTTTTCAAAGGGTTCTCCTCAAGCGAGGATCGAAAACTCTGCCCATCAGGAGACGATCTTCTGAGAGTAAAGTAATATGAAAACTGAAAATGTACACCTACATATGTTTGCTTCCAGAGCCTACAGATCTGTTCAGTTTTGGTTTTCTCATAAACATATAACACACAATTTACACAGTCAGAGAAAAGCAGCTTAATAAAGTATTCATAACACTAATTAAACAGAGGAGAATATATATTTCTCATCACAGTACTGGTTAACATACCAAATTAGTCATAATATATTTAATCCAGACTCTTAACCCCAACCTCTTTCTGTCCTTTGATGTGTCTGTTATTTTGTCTTATTTTTTAAAACTGATGTTTGTGAAAGACCTCTGTTCTGATTCCATATAAAGCTCCATGTTCAAAAAGAAGAACAACTGAATGAAAGAATGAATATGAACATATTGTTTTCAGTAATATGGGCCCATTGAGCCACACAAACACAGGAAAAAAATATAATAAAAACAGGTGAGATGGATGGAAGGACACCTACTGGAGGGATTGCAGGATTGGTTTGGGTTTCACCCCTGGTGGTGCAGGCTTGGGCATCAAAGCAGGAGATTTGTTGGCCATTGAAGTGTTTAATTTTTTCTCCTCTGCTGGTTTGGGTCCTAGAAAATGGTTATGTGGACTGAACATCTTTGGGGTTCTGCCAGAGTTTAAAACTGCTTTCTTCTCCAGGTCATAACAGATGGGTAAAGTGGACGGTGTGGTAATGACTACAGAAGAAGTAGGCTTTCTCTCACACAGGGGAAGAGTCTGTACAGACAAGCCTGCTATGGGTTTTTTGAGGATTGAAGGTGGTGGAGGTGGCAAGGAGGGACTCAGGGAGCTTCCTGTGATCCTGCTCAGGGCTGGTTTGGGAGGGTGAGGTGGATTTGGTGGTAGTGGAGGAGGACCTTTGTTAATGGGGTCTGTGTGGTTAGGAGGGCTTAAAATAGACAGTGAGGGTTTCTTGTGATTTGGACATGGGGGGATCTTGTTGGGTGGAGGGGGCACTGGAGGTAGAGGTCCTTTTTGAAAGCTGGAGGTGGAGAATTCTTTCTGTTGGTGTGGGATAGGTGGTGGAGGGTAAGATGGGGGTGATACCACTCGCTGAGCTGGAAGATCTAGAGATGAATTGAAATACATTTACTGATTTAGTTTGATGGCTCAATGCAATAACATTAGAGTATTATATACACATGTATACATATGTAGACGGGTAAAAACCACAGCTACCTGGAGTGCCATCCGGTATAAGATAGTCTTCATCATCACCACTGTCTTCATCTTGTGATGCATAATCTAAAAAAAATATTAGATGCTATGTTACATTTCGGTTATATAATCTATAATACACAACAAGAAGAAGTATTCAGGTTTGAGTATGAGCTTCCAGTTTGTCCCAAATTGTTTTAGAGAATGTTTCATTTTGAGAGGACAGTGATGCTCTGAGCATGCAACCTATCAACCTAGATATGCTTAAGGTAAATGCCTCAGATTTTCAAAACTTGAAAGAAGATTAACAATGATGTTTTCTTTTAAAAATGCATTTGTGTAAAAAATTGGGTTCCTTTCAAACTTCAGCAGCATTCTTCAAATTCAAAACTACGTGTGTTTGTAAACTGTTTTTAGTCTCAAATGCATAAATCTCTTTCAGGTTTCAAAACTGCTCGACTCAAAAAACTGGAATAATTGTAATGAACCTCCAGTCAAACACAAAAGACAATTCTAACCATGATTTACTAATACACTGAGCAATACTTGGTGGAAACATGAGGCGAATTATTCTTACCCTCTTGCTTTATTTGCCAACTCATACTTGTGCGTGCTTAGATTTATATTCCCATATTCATGATATGTCTAATACACAGGGATTGGTGTCAAAAAGTTGGTATAAAGAGATAAATGTGAAGATCCTTCCTTTAATTTATATTCTAAGAAAATGCATGATACAATAAATTAACCAATAATGTCTGATATTACAGTAACCAATATGACTTTGTCATCATGCAATTACAAACACCAGTATTTCCCTGATTATACGAATTAATTAAAGTAGACTAGATACACTACACTCGTTACCATGGCAATGAACTATCCAATTGACTCCAATGTTTAAGACATGACTAGTGCAATGGCAGGAAAAGCACAATTGACTGCCTGGAGTTTTGGCATAAAACTTCCAACCTTTTTTTCACTGAGCATATATAAAACTTGAGAGATATTTCTGGGACTGATAATATAAAATATTAGCTCCACATGCGGATATGCAGAGAGCATGTCCGAGTAAATTTCAAATGGAATTTGACTGTTTTGCATTTATGAGTTTAGAAAAAAGGGCAATGTTGAGTAGGTTTTCAAGTTTTGAAAGAAACCAATGAAGAGTTGAACAAATCCAAAGCCATTTTCCTGCATAATTAATGTATTTAAGTTCATCAGCTACTTGTACTCATAATAACCTAATTGTAGATTTCCTGAAATTGAAATAAATGAAGGGTGGTTTCTGAGATGTAAAATGTTGTGATATACTTAGAAAAGCATACTGTAAGTCTCCCTACCCTCCTCAGGATGATCTGAAACATTGGTGATTTCTAGGGGGACCTCTATGGGGCCATAGAAGCTCTCAGCATCAGAGTCTGATTCACTAGAATAAAATGAAAATAATTTAATTAGCGTTAGTCCATTTATTTTTTCCAACAGTACAACAGAACAACTGTGGAACATGGTGCACTGAGAAAGGCTCAGTAACAGGCTCAAGGCCTGTTTATCAGAAAAAGGAAGTGGTCACAGCTGATGGTGAGAGAAACTCCAAAAAAGCAAGAATACAGCGTTACTTCCTTAAAGTGTCAACAGTATAAAATAGTGTGCTTAACACTTTATTTTTACACATGATTAGGAATAACTGAAAAGTTCCAAGTGTCCCTGAACCGACTATTATATATATATATATATATATATATATATATAATAGTCGGTCAGTCATATATATATATATATATATGGTATATATATATATATATATATATATATATATATATATATATATATATATTCACATAAACAACATATAATTCAACAACCATTAAAATAAATTCCAATTTACTGCCATTTGTGTACAATATTGTATTGTTATATTAAAATAATGACTATTTTCATATTAACAGAGAACAATACTGAAGCTTTAAATAAAAAGCAAAGCTGCTGTAAAAACGTAAAGCCATTTTAACAGATTACAGTCAATTCAGAACAAGTGTAAAGCCCTCTTTTAAAGAAAGAATGAAAGAGAGTTACCTTGCATCAAGGAGGTCTTTCTTGTCATTATAGTGGTCTATCTCCTTTCTCAGAATACGCATCCATTTCTGTTGAAAGAATAAAGGTTTGGTACAGTTATGGGACATGCAGCTACAACATGTACACTGCAAAAAATGAAATCTAAGCAAGTAAAATTTACTTAAATCTAGTCTAAATATCTAGTGTTACTAATTTGGAAATTGTTGTAAGAATATAATACAATTATTCAACTTATTTCTAACTTTTTTTTTACCTGTTTTAAATAATTTTATCTACAGAAAGTGTCTAATTCCATTGGCAGATATATTTGCTTGTTTTAAGCATCATTTTATGTTATTTCTTGAATTAAGCAAAAATATCTGCCAATGGAATAAGACACTTTCTGTAGATAAAATTATTTTAAACAGGTAAAAATAAGTTAAATAATCTTATTATATTCTTACGACAGTTTCCGAATGACTAACACTAGATATTTAGACTAGATTTAAGTAAATTTTACATGTTTAGATTTTTTTTTGCAGTGTATACAAATAAATACAATTGAAATAATTTCCCAAAGGAACCAAAAATGTTGTAGCCTAATATTTTCTGCTGGAATAAATGCCTACGTCTCCAAAATGCTTTTTACGAGAAGGGAAAAAAAACATTGCTAACTTTGATTGGAAGGTATTTTAAAAAAAAAAAATTCTTTTTGTTAAATGACATTTCTTTCCAAGTAATGTCATACTTTACCCAATCATCCATTCACTGTGAAACTTTATCACAACTTTAAAAGAATAAACATTTAAAAAAAAAACTGGCAGCATCACTGTCCTATCAGAAGCACACAACTCACTCTATAACTCCTCCCTCAATGTGTGACACCATGGTCCATCCGTGCAATACTCAGTACCACATTATACTGTTCATATGTACAATAACAATAATAATGTGATTCATTTTTCTTAATTTTTATCACAGCCAATGCCACTTTAATGTATTTATAAGAGTGTAAATGTGTACATATTGCCAATTTCTCTTTTGTTTTAAATTTTCCTTTTATTATCATTAGAGTGTTTATACTTTACATAAACAGTTGCAACTTTAACAACAGCAATTTCCCTCTGGGATCAATAAAGTATTTATGAATCTGAATCTGAAACATCTTACATAATTACTCAGCAGTAAAATAATGTACTATACATATCATGTTATATTAACATTTATTAATGTCTAGAATATTTTTTTTCTCCAATAAATTCAACATTAAATATATAGAGAAACAGCTACAGAAAACAACGTCATATAACATTATAGTTAATGTTTCCTATGACAGGTAAACCATAAAGTCCTTCCCTAATCTAAATTGCCATGATGATAAAATGGAAGACTGAGCAGAGTCTCACCCTCCTCTCGTCCTCACTGGCTGCTGAGAAATACCATGTGCGGTGTCTCTTACTGAAGTGTACGATCTTGAAGGGGAAAACATTGTTGGACGTGGTCTCCTCTGCTGCCCGCATCACCCTACCAAATAAACACAGTGTTCTTCAGAAGTGGTGTACAGTGGCTTTCAGAAATAAGACATTTACCTGCAGTTATATCACACAGTCTCTATACTGAACAGAAATGGGGAGATGTTGACACACTGGTGGAAAAACTCTTGTTATTTGGAACAAGAACCTCAGCATGTATCACTGTGCAAAACTGTGGAGCCACCAGTTTATTGTTCACAGAAGAACAGCAGCTTGTTTGTTTGATTCGCAAGTTCTCTTTTTCTGATGGACACTTTAAGCAATGTTTAGTTGATGGTGACAGTTTTGTTGGTCTAACAGGTATTGTATGGTTCCTGTGACTCACACTGTAAAGTTACATTTTTTAACTTCTCATCTTAGTTTTTCTCAGATTTTTCATTTTCTATCCCCTTCTGCATTCAAGTATCTACTCTCTTCAGCAACACCTGATTATTAATGAATAAGTAGTTCAGAAGATCTTATTTTTTAATAACTTGCCGGCTTGAGGGTAAATTGAATCATAAAGAGCTTCAAAATCAAAGTCATAATCAGAGGAATCAAAACATGTTAATTACAGAAATCATATGCAGCACTCAGATATAGCCACTGAAATAAGAACTGCCTTCAAGTCCCGTATAATTCTGCTTTATTCTGAAGAGCTATTAAAATTTCATAGCATCTGCAGTATCCTCAGTTACACTGATTCTGTGTAGTGCTGGGCCTTGTGGGGCTGTCTGTCCTGCTGCTCCACGTGCATAACTCACTTAGAGGAGATCAGTAGCTGCTTGCAGCTGTATTATAGGATATTTTTATCTGGCCATAGCAGAGCCTGGTGACTATACACAGTAATTACACACAACCACTGCCTACGCTGTCGTGCCCACACAGGGAAGAAGACAAGGAGGAACTGAAAGGATTACTGTGGGCTCTTCTATTTCTCAGTATTCTCCTTAATATAAAGCTAGTTTTGATAAGGATAACTGAACAGAACATTTGAGACAAAGTGATCAGTACACTGCTGAAAGCTACCCGAGAGTACACTTGTGGGCAGAAATGAAACCCTTGTCCCTTTTGAGATGTGCATACAAGGGGAGACAGGATGTGGCTATCTAGCATGAAAAGGCAAGAATAACTAAGGCAAGTGTCTTTGTGTGATCTGAAAATGAGCACAGATAAGCTCTGAAATTCTAACTTTAACCAGTCTTTAACCAGAAGCTAAAGTAAATAGTGGTTGAAGCTTCAACAGCATCCTTTTCCCTTAGTAGTGGACTGCTTAGGCTGTGCATCAATGTATTGCCCATCCAAAGTGTGCCATTAACTGTTTAAAATGGATTCAAATGGGGTCCAGTTATTGCTCCATGTCTCTCTCCTGGACATTTACTGTACTTTATCTGAGAATGACTAGAGGGAAAGGAGCCATTTGAGAGACAGTCATTGCCTTCAAAAAGCAACAAAGTGTTTTAAAGTAGGCACAGCATTTTACAGTGGAACAAAACTTGCCTGTTGTAGCCATTGAGGGAGAATGCCCCTTGAGGTGTGGCAGAGGTACTTGTCTTGAAATAGTAGACACAGCCTTTGTGGATTATAATGTAGCGCAGAGGCCCTGTGGAATTGACATGGAAAATATTCCATGATTTTCAAACCCATATAATTTTGTCATTTCATAGCCTAACACAGAACACAACAATGCTAGTGCTATAATAACATGATAAACATAGAACTGCCTTGATAAATTGACCTCTCGCAACAAAGCATTATCTTTTTGTATATTATTATATATTTTTGTGTATTATGCTGTATTTATTTAAATTTAAAATACATGTTTACCCTGAAATATAGTTCCTCAAGTGCTAATATTGGGCATATAATGCTATAAAAAAAATGGACGGTCCCATGTTGCAGCAGTACTCACATTTCATCAAGCTGAACTGGCTCCCCCCTTTCTTGTGTAGGTATCCTGACATGCTGACACCTCCGGGCATGGTCAGGAGATTCTGAGCTCCAATAGCCCTCATGGGGATGGGCCAGGAGATCTGTGCAGTGGCCATATTTCTACAGTAGAGAAGAAATAAGATTTCTAAATACATGCATATTATACACTGTTTCTGCAAGGAAACTCTTGGTATTTAAAAACTCATGATATTTATTTAAAATGACAAACTATTCTGTTATCAGTCATAAGTCATATGTTTGTGAAATACTGTAAGACAGCTGAGCTGATAAATAGCTATTAAAGGGAAGGAGTGAGGAACACCCAGCTCTGAAAACACTCTACACTTCTCCACAAAGCTGAGACGAAACGGACAGTACAGCTGCAGCTTTCATAAGATATAAAAGTCAAAGTAGCGACACAAAAAAGTGCCACCTGTTTGGTCACCAACAACGATTCAAATTCATTTCATTTCCAAGTATTTAAAATCACATGCTTCCATTGAAATTTATACCAAAAAAATAGTAAAATTACCTAGAGCAAAAACATGTAGAAAATACATTTGTTAAATATTCTGAGAAACATTGTGAAAACTAAGGGATACGAAAGCTGGCCTAACTGTACAATGGTTCAGAAATATACATGAAGAGCAAAGATCACAGGACAGGAAACAGCTATTTTTAAAAGCCCAAGACATATTTACAAGACTTGTTAATCTCACAGAAGTGCATGCATCAACTGTATTTATTTTTCTGCACAAAGTAATTTGTCATTGATGATACTGTATCTCTAAAATGATAATTTTATAAGAACATTTCCTACAGTCATGAAACAGAATTTTATTCAACGATATCACAGACTATTTCTATTGGTCCATTAATGATAAACCGAATGTAAAAGTAAGTTAATGACAACAAAGAGTCTGATAGCAACAACTCTCCAATGGAACCAAATCTCCAACTTTCCACCACAGAGTTCACTCACCCACTGCTCTCACTCTCACCACTCAGCTCCCTTTAAATTAGTGCTTTCTCTATCCTTAATCCTGTGTCTCTCATATTTTCACGCTCACTCTCTTTCTCTTTCTTACCTCTTCATCTTCCTCCTTATGCTCTTCACTGCCGTACCATTAGAGAACATACTGGGAGCAGAGCTCAGAGCTGGAAGACTGAGGAGCTTCTCTCCAAAGTTCTAATAAAGCCAACCAGACTAGCCCAAAGCTCTCAAACCAAACCTTGACCCTGGAGCGGACAAAAGCAAGACAGGAAAGGCAGGAAACAGCATGTTTCCTGTGGAATGTAAAATTCCCTCCTGAGCCCTTGATCGCACTGAATGTCACAGATTTCCAGCAGTTTTGTTGTTTAAAACCGTGACAACCGGAACCCAAGTGTTTGTCCAGAGATGCCCGACAAGGCATGTGAAGCAGTGAAAGATGGGAAAAAAATTAAAACTACTTGATGTCTAAATCTGATCTCATTCAAATTGCTTTGGAAACTTGTGGCTGGGTGGGGCTGAGAGGTTATCTTATGCCATGGGGCTGCTGTAACTGTGGGCTCAACTTAAAGAATGGAGCAGCGAAATGTAGCATGACAGCTCAGGGAAGTCAGGGAGCAATTTGAGAAATGGGGCAAAGCAGGGAATGTCTTCAAATATGCAGGATGTCTGAACTGTGGATATGCCACCAAAATAAATCCTGCAAACCCCACCATGTTTGAGCCTGCACAGCACGTCGCAGAGCTATCTTTAGCTGCTGAAATTGGTGTGTGTGCTGGTGTGGCTGTGACACTGCAGCAAAACTTCCTCAGAAGTAAATTCAACGCACTTGAAGGAACAATCAAGCAGGCCTTTAACTATCTAGTTTCTTTGAAGCTCTGTTTGTTTCCACTTGGGAAAACTAACCAGACTTGAAAACACACTCTCAGCCTCAGCATTTGCATGAGAAGCTGCTTTTCTTTCCGAATAGGTGTTGTGTAGGTGAAAGAAGGTTAAATGATCCTATACCTCCTACATGTGAGTGGGTTGCTTTGGGGTGCGAGGCTGTTACGATGGATGACAATCATAACAATTTAGTCAGCTCATTTCATTGAGATGATTTTGCCTAAAGATTATTGTACTGTATTTATATAATGATGTTAGTGTCAACAATAAGCACTTGAAAAAATCTATTAAAGAATGATCTGCTTTATATGCTTTAATGCTTCTTATTTATTTAATGATTACAAATGCCTGAGACAGTGTTTTACCAGACTGGCATCTGAAGCCACATAAAGCTAGCTGCAAGAAGTTAGAACATAAAATCATGAACATGCACGTTGCTTGAGACAATGTTCTGCAATAAGCTCCATCAGGTTAATTTATGTGGTTCTGGACTAAGGCCCACCCAGTTAGCCATAGCTAATGTCTCACATATACGTTTATACACTCCCACCTCCGGCAAAATATTGTGCCCACCCATTTCTGAACTTCTGAAGCAAGACACTTTTTATTCCAAGACTCCCCCAATGGCCAACTCCTGTCTACACCAATGGGGTAATTACAATGTCAGCCATTTTTCACTTCTAAGTAAGTCATTGCTGATCACTCTATGTCTAAATCACTAAATCTTGCAAAGAAAAGTATGTTCTTTGAGGAAGTCACGCATTTAAGAGTTTGTTCACTGCAAAGTTATAAAATAAACGATTTCAGATGTAAAAACATAATAATGGGAGAAGGATGATACAGGTTAGATAAACAATATTATCAGAACCGCAGATTTCCCTGTGTACAGACGCAGAGATGTTAATTCAGAAAGAATTTTTTTTAAAAATAAGCTTAAACAAGGCAGAGGGAACATGCCAGCTTCCTTCAAGTAATTTCCTGATGTGGCTTCCCTCAAGATAACCAGGGGTTTGGCCAACATAGGCCAGCTCTGTGTTCCTCAACAGGATGTAAACAGAAAAACTGTTGTCATTAAACATTAATAATAACACCAATACCTAGTATGTACTGGACTGATATTTTCATGAATTTAAAATGTCATACGTTTACAGACAATTTCCTCAAAACTGATAAAATATCTCAGTTCACTGGCATCTCAGAGCCTACCACAAAGACCAATTCAGCTACATGCATACGAAAGGCATTGGCCAAGGTCAAAACTGTCCTTAAAATGTATAGCCAGTCATTTTTTAGAGAGTCTCTGATACATCCGAGCCTGTCCTTACAGTCAGGTTAGAATTAACATTTTTTGCTAGCTACCACCATACATCCTCTGGATCAGAGGCTAGCAGTCAGGATTTGGTATGAACCACTGGGTTTTTTTCCCCCACAGGTTAAGATCTCAGTAAAAGCCATTTAAAAAGGCTGGGAAATGCCATGCTACAGAATACAGCATAACATAAACATATACAAACTATTTTAGCTTCGTATAGTCACTTTAAGATTTCATAACAAAGCATGAGTCAGTGAAAATAACTGTGACAATTAGTTTGTCGTTCACAATTTAAAACGGATGGTAAACTGCAAGACAATGTTTAAGCATGACCACAAGATCCAGGACTAGTTTAGGAGGCATCCTGGATCCTGATTTAAAACCAGTATTGGATCTTACTGCACCAGGCCTACGGCCCAAGTCTAGCATACCCAGCGCTAGTAGAGCAGCAGGCAGTTTACACACCGTCTTAAAATACTTAATTATTGTCACATGATACAAAACAGGGACTGATCCGATAAAACTGACTGAGATGTTAAACTTCACTATCTGTTGTTCCTTCTTGTCTAACACTTGTTTCATGGACAGTACATATATGTGAGTGGCAAAATTAGCCAAAACTTTAGCCAAAGCAATAATAAGTAAATGACTCACTGATGCTAGCTGACATCATTTGCCTCTTGCAACAGATAGACAGACTAAACCTACCCACGTTCATTATTGACATATTGTGACAACAGGACAGCGGTTGTTAATATATTACTGTATTTGGGTGACAAACTAACACGGCTAACGCAGCACTTTTATCATAACTCTTACAATGATTTATAATACATTACATAAGTTTTAAAATAATGGTATCACTATAAGATCATTTACAAAGACTACTGAGCTACTGCTGTAAATGGAGTTTTAGCACACAAAACCAACTGTTTTTGGTCCCGAAATCCAATGCATTATCAAAACTGCATTATTTTGTGGCCACATACCATTTACTTCGTATCCAATTAAATCTTATGTCAAGATTCAATAGAATTTATAAATAATTTAGAGATATTTCAGAGGCGACCAGAAATAAGACATTCAACTTTTCTCACCCAAAGAAAAAAATGAATGAAAATATAGTTTGTTATTTACTTAAGTTTTAGTTAAAAAAAAAAAAATACTGAAACACAATAACTGTACATCAGACATATTTAGAAAAAGTTGTACTGACTGATGAATAAAAATAAATAAATACAAAAAACAAAAAATGTATCGCTAATAAAGGCAACGAGTGAGTACAAAACACTGAAAAATAAGTATAATATGAAAATCACTGCTAGATAATTGACTAGATGCCCACAGCTTGAGTGCAGGACTGCTCACCTACAAATTCTTTTCAAATTCTCTTAGCAGCAGCTACCAAAGTTATTTCTGAACACAGGACTGGTGTAACTAAGATACTAGTTAACATTATTTTAGTTGATGACTGTTCTCAGTGCTGCAGAACATTAGAGTGGAAGTGCCATATTAGACTGTTGTGTAGCTGTGTTTGGATCAGGTGTAGCTACGTTTGTAGGCTTTATAAAATGCCAGAGTAGGTTGAGAGTTGAGAGTTGTCTACACGACCCACATCCGAATTCAAGTCCACACCCCCAATATTCAGTCTTAAAATTGCTTTTTTTCCTTCTATACGCAATCCATTTATTTTTTCATTAATTTTGAATTAATGTTTCATTTGAAAACGTTGTTCACTCGTTTGTTTCATTTTCTCACATCCGTTTAAACCGAAGTAGGAACAGGATTTTTCTTCTGTATTTCAAATACGATGTGTTAGATCAGTGTGGTGTCACGTCTGGTGCTCTACTAGGAATCTCATCTTGTCTGGAACAATACGTAATGTCTGTTTTGACTGGATATGGAAATTTAAAGCAATGAAGTGGGGATTCTAACTTGCTCTCTGTTGTACAAGTAATGGGTATAGTGGTGAGTACAAGACATTTTCTTCTACTTGGAACAAACACGTATTTCCATGTTCTACTTTTAAACGGGACATACAATTAACAGTATAGTATTAGTTCTGTAACCAAGAAGTACCATGCAGTCATTCTGCTTTAGCGGTCTTCATGGATTTCCCCCACATCATTTCCTGTTTCCAAATAAGGGCAGGGCGCTCATAACATTACTCTTCTATAGATTTCAGAGGAGTGCAACAGAAACAGGCATAATGCTTTAAGAAACACAAGGCAACAGTACTCTTGCATGGTACATGTATATATGAGTCACTTTAAGAAAACTGTTTGCCTTGATTCCCACATTCCTCAGATAGTGTGGGCTGTGGTTTCATATGTTGTAGGATGTTCATTGACGTTTTTAACAACCATCTAATTTTAGATGCCTCATAACCTCATTAATAACCGCAGAGTCCAGTCATTTGCCCGTTAGTGAAAATGTAGTGAAGACATGAAGGGTTTAGATGTGCTAAACCCAATCTATTTTTTGCCCCTGTTTTTGTTGTGTACCTTTAAATTTCATTAAAAGTATAGAGGTGGGTAGAAAATATTTTACCCACGATTGCATTATAATTGCGAAAACCGTACTAAGGGACTTTTGAGGATACTGTCAAAACATAATCAGTATCACAATATATATATATATATTTTGACCTGTTCTATTACTACCTTACATTCCATATCGTACCTTTAAAGATACATTTGTTGGACCTTTCAGGAAACATGGGACCAAGAAAAATTTGTTACTGAGAGTGTCTAGCTTTGTTTACATTGTACATGACACCGTATGTAATAATAATAACTACAATTATGGGGTATATATATATACCACAGAAAGTGAGCTAAAAGGCAACACTTCAAAGTCACTTCAAATTTGTGAACATTTTAGTTTCGCTTCATTCTCCTATAGAGACATTAGCAATAAGTCATTATCTCATCATCGTAAGTACCGCAGCTACTCATTCAAATATATATTTGAATGTGTAGGCTCACACACAGTACCCTTGTCAAATATTAAAATTATATTTACATGTGATATCAGGTTGTATTGAAAACAATCCTGTCAGCAAAGAAGCAAAGTGTACTCACAAGATATTGCGATCTGTCAAGCACATTTTCACAGACTGATGCAGATGTATAGCAGACCTTTTCTTCACTGACAGGGCCATGGACCCAGGAGCTTTACCATGTTATCTGCCTAAAGCTGAACTAATACGCACAAGTTAGACCGTTGACATCAGATTCCAGGGACAGATAGATTGGAGTAACAACAGAGACTCACACTCTGATCAGTAGCTCGCACTGAGTGACAAGTCACTTCCTCCCCCATGGCCACAACAAGTACACGAACTGCTTGTGTCAGAGTACGATTTCCTTGTAGCTGCTGCAGAGGCAAAGCTGATTGGCTGACTCTAATGCTCAGGGCATGAGCATCTGGATAATAAAAGGGACTTTCCGACCCATGGCCACTGGACTCTACAGTAATCTTGTCTAGATACTAGACTACGAAATCAAAGCTACACTATTCCAGGTCAACATCAAGAAATAATCTCATGGTTTTCCTCGTTGTAAATCACAGATTAAAGGGGGCTCCAATTTTTTTCTACAAAAAAAAACAACACATTAATGTTTCTTTTTTTTTGTTAAATCTTTTAAAATATCTTTTCATAAATCTTTTTAAAGGTGTATCATAAAAGTGTATTTTTTGTAATATTAGGCTCAAGAAACAGAGAATTTAAAAAGAATATTTATATATATATTTTTAAAGAAATTTAAAGAAACAGAATTTTCCAAACCAGCAGACATTTATGTCAGATCATCACAGATCAACTACAGTTACAAATGTGATTGCAAAGGCCTACTGTGGGATGGGGAGCTGCCAAGAAGCATGACACGAAAAAAAGAATTTGCAAGTGAAACCAGGAAGCTGCTGATGTTCTCAGAAGGCCACCTTAGAGCCTTTCATCTAAACATCACTCCGTGCATTCAGAATTACTGGGATTTAGGATCTCTTGAAAGACTAATATTTAAGACTAATCTTTCCGTTGTACACAGTTGAACCTGACACAACATTTACAGAAACAAAACTGTCCTTTATTGGTTTTAAACCTGTGTGATTAGATTAGATATGATTAGAAAATGTAGCTATATTACTTTAGTAGCTCTAATGCAAAAGTAAAAACCCAAATTCCAATACAAAATATGTCTAAACTAATTAACTCTGGTTTAAGTGGAAAATCTGAGGTAACCATTGGTAACCATTCTATGAAACCTACTGACAATAATTTCATCAGCAATACCCATAGTCCAAATATGGCACATTTCCGGGACTTTCCAATCCAAGAGGTTTTTCCCCTACAGGTAAACCCAAACATACAATAGAATTTCTCTCACTTCCCATTCCATACGTAGAAGCCAATTACAGCTGACCAGGCAAAAAAGCTCAGTCTGAATGAAGTACAGGATTTGAGATTATGACGAAAGCAAGGCCCTGTTAGAAGAGAGTTCTGAATGAGAACATCACAAACTGATAATTATTATACACATTTTGATAAATCAATAGAAAACTTGCTGATTTGCACAGAGATGCATACTTTAAATATTGATTCACAATCCAGAAAAATAAGACAATATAATTGTGGCTGAAAGCATTGTGATGATACTCTGACAGTGCTAAGGTTATGACTCTTCCTGCACTTTTAAATTTCGTTTGGGCAGAAAAGGTTCTGGCCAACATCATTTAAAATCACTATATGCCAAATGCCAGCATACAATCTGTTATGGGTTCTATGCTTGGCACAAAACAGCAGAACGCTTTTAGTCCCCTTAAACACAAGTCACCCCAAACATGTCTTCCCCAACAAGTACAGGCCTCAGGAATATCAAGCTGCAAGCTTCATATTTAAGGGAAAAAATGAAACCGGGGCTTACCCATTGAGACAATCTGATGAAGCCTGAGCACGCACTCAAAAACTGAGTGGTTTACAGTGAGTAAGTCCACTTCCTCTCTGGCTCTCTTGAAATGTTCTATTTATGAGATCCTCCTATTTAGCACTGCTGCCTCTGCTCTCTCTTTTAGAAACTGGTCAAAGGTAGTTCTCTAAAAACTGCTTTGGCTATTAAAAGTACAAATCCCATTTCTGAAAAAGTTGGGATGCTGTGCAAAATGTAAATATTAAAAAAATGCTAAGATGTGCAAGTCATTTAAACCCTATATATAACTGAAAACAGCACAAAGACAATGTTTTAAATTTTGAAACTTTATACAAGTTTATTTTTTATAGGAAAAACAAGTTTGAAGTTGAATCCAGTTTGAATTTGATGCCAGCAACATGTTCCACAAACATTCAGTCAGTCCGGGCTATGATTACCAGCTTGTGGACTCCTTTATATATAGTTTTGGATTCATAATACACCAATTCTTTTTCAATGATTGACAGATCAGGACTAGTTTCACATCTTTTACGAAGGAATCATGCTGTTTTAATCCATGAGGAGTGTTGATTGGCGTGGTCGTATGGAAATAACCAAGGCCTTTCCCAAAAAAGATGTTGCTTGGATGGCTGGATGCTGACTAGTGAAATGCATGTTTATAAAAAAACTGGATGGTTCCTCTTCTTTTTAGCTTGGAGGATGCACATCCACAATTTCCTCAAGATCACAGCCACAGGTTTTGGGCAACATCTGCAACATTTAATAATATCATGTACTGTAGATACAGCTCCAGGGTCCTGGGGTTGAGGGTTCGAGCTTCAAGTTGAGAAGCATTATTCTTGAATGGTCACACTATTTTCACCCATGCAGCCTTTCACAGAGTGGTGAACCCCTCCCCACCTTTAGTTCTGAAAGACTCTAGAGTTTGAATAATTTTTATTTATAATTTGCAGTGTCCTAACATTTTTTATAATTGAATTTGTACAACAAAGTAGACACATGCTAATGTGAAAGAACAATACGGAGATTACAGAGCTCTAAATATGCCTTAAACCTCAAAACATATCTAATTTGTGCTATTCTTTACAAAAATAAGGTATCAATTTATAATTTGTAATATTCAGTCAAAGGTAGAGGCAACCTAAGTACAAGTTGCTGAATTCCAGGGGATATTTTTTTGCAGAGATGAGACATATGACAACATATCTGCATAATGAGGAGGGAAGTCAAAGAAAAAATTAATTAAACAACCACACGTTTCCGAAACTAGAATGAAAACAATATAGAGACAATAGGAATGCTAATAACCACACAAGACGTGGTAGACCACCTTCACTGTCACCATCAGATAAAAAAAAAAAACACTTAAAACTTTCAGTTTTGTAGGGGGAGAGATTAAATCCATTCTTGCTTCAGATTTGAAAAAAACCTTTCATTGCGTTCTTGTTTGCTACACTACTTTCACTACTGTGAAAGGTGAGCAATGCTGTGAGTCTAAAAGGAAAGTTTCAAGTTTGTTTAAATCAAACAAAGAACCTGCAGCTGTTCTCAGAACAATGGACTGGATGCTCAAAAGTTCAGACATGGGCACTGTTATTTTACTTGGGTTATGGCAAAACTTTGTAAAGTAATTTGTAAAACTGACCTTTAGGGAGGGCATGGCAAATAAGCTTTGCAGGTTTCTTTGCAAGACAGTAAGCAACACCTTGAAAAGGAAAAAAGCTATAATAAATGCACAGATTGGAAAAACTAAATACAAAAGTTTCTGAAATTATATTTAGCTGCAGAGGCTTCATTGTTTCGTGCTGGTTAAATATAAAGAATTTTTACTTAATGGCCGTTTTACTGGAAATGAATTACACGAGGCTGCGTCTGACTGCAAAGCAAATATTATAAGATTCAACAAATTACATTCATCACAATTATATGGAAAATCATGAATGCCTTAATTGCATGAGAGTCAACAACTGTTTTACAAAGAAAAATATAAAGGACATATTTAGAAATATGTAAATGACCCTCTGCAGGGTTCATTAGAGCCCACTCTTTCCAGAGATGGCTCAGAGAAATGTATTTTTAGCACTAATGATTCTTTTGAGGTGGATGAGTCCCTTGCACTTTTGTATAGTCTCGGATCTACAGCATGCATAAGACGACATTCAACATGACAGAGGACATAACATTCAACATAACAGAGGAAGTCCAAGGGAGGCTGTGGTTATGTGACGTCCAGAAAGCCACATGTAAATGAGACAGAAGAAGTGACTGGCAATGAGGGTCTGCACACACTCTGTTGTATTTACCAGAGTCTCTCGCCCACTTTGGAACAGTCAAGAGCCATGTTACGGTGGCCACACGCAACGAAAAAACTGAAAGTTATGAAGAGATCGAAACCGAGACATAGGAAACTTTCAAAAAGCAGCACACAAAAAACATTCTATTTTTTCCATCTCAGAAATAAAGCACCTTCTATTTCAGCTTGTAACCATTTTATGAATGTGGCTCACAAAGCACACAATCAATACTTCCTGCTTTACTCGTAGAATGTAGAAGTGTGAAAGTAGAAGTGTTAAACTAAACATTTAATCACCGAAGCAAGGCTCCTTTTTAAAACTGCTCTATAATATGGAAAATGCTTGTTTTGCCAAACCTAGCTCAGAAAGACAGTAAATCAACCAGAGTGAATCAGCATGATATCACTGTTCTTTCACAAGAACAAATGCAACACTTTCAGGGCAATAGTTTATTAATAGAATAGATGTATTGCATTAGTTCTTTGCAACAGAAAGAGCAGTGATAAATATGAACATTTTGATATACTGATTTTCACCTTTAACCCTAAATTCTTGGAAAATTCATAGTTATTTCGTGGGAATCCCTCCCCTGTAGCTCTGTCCTGCTGGTTCGCTGGTTTTCTAGAGTGAGACTAGAGTCAATCCATTTGTTGAGGCGCAGTTTTTTATTAGAAATCCACTAAATTCATTATCAATTTCTGAAGCCAGAGTCCTTTTCAGATGGACATTTTTTACATTTTTACAACCATGTTAGTGTCACTACTTCACAGAGAGAGGTCTTTCACACAAATTACATCTCATCAACCGTTCTGTGATCAGAAAGAGACGTATGATGAATGCAGTAGACAAATTGTAACAAACTATGCTTGGCAGACGATGGATTCCAGTGTTCAGTGTTTGGAGCCACTGCTGAACCACTCATTGCGCTTGTGACTTTTCTCAAACACTTGCTATCAGTTTTTTCAAATACATTTTAAGTGATATTTTTGTCAAAATAAATTTTAGATGTTGGTTTTCTCACTATGATTTCTATATACTCTCTAAAATAGGGCTCTATTACACTCAAGTAGAGAAAAAAAAATATAGCTGTGCATTTATTAACTAAGTAGCATCACAAAACATGTGCAAAGTTGAAGTAAGTTTCCATGAAAGTATGAAAACAGTCTTCAGTTTCTCAAGAAATCCGTCACTGCTGTGAAAATTCATTCATAACAAAATAATATATTCATATGACATTTTCCTTTGGGTTGGTAGAGCTTTCAGCTCCCCACACATATATTTGCTCCAGTCAGATTTGCTCTACATTAGACCCCCTCCCCTTAAGGCCATGATAATGCTGGGAGTAATCAACACCCATATGGCTAATTAATTCAGCTCTTTATTTAATCCTGTGTGAAAATGGTAGTAAAAATGTGTGTTGTCTTATAATTACACCCATTCATAAATACATAAATTATACACAGGTTTTGGTCTATGTCAACATTTTGACATGAATTGTTATATACAGTGACAAAACATTTTGCTGCATTAGGTTTGATCAAATATTAACAAAGAGCTGTGATACAAGTTGATGACAACAACAAATTATTACCATTTAACAGGGGTTGAATTTCATGAAAATTTATATACAGTATGTAACTGAACACATAACAATATCCCTTATGTACTAATATCTACATCGTCACTGAACTCTTGATTAAACCGTGGAATAACAAAATATCACTTGTTACGACCCAGTCTAGGGTTGAGCCATAACAGGTGTTTGTTAGTGTTAATGTATGGGAAAGGAATAACTGTAACAGAGATGTGAAGGTGAACAAAAAGGACACAAACGGAAATACAGAATGTATAATGAATAGAATATATATTGTATACGTGATTTTTACAAATGACACAAACACCAGTGAACTTCGGGATGGCCTTATGCCGACAAAAATAACAAACAAACACCCCTCCTAACTGACCCACAGACAGCTCTAACTTACCTAAGTGAAAACAAAACGAAACAAAAAGACAGTGTCTTACCTCACTCCCTAGATATATACAAAAACACACACAAAACCCACTCCCAAAACAAACGGCAGCCAACTCTATTCTGGTGAAATATATATATATAGTGTTTAGAATACGTTACACATAACAGATATAACGTCAGTAACCAAAAGGACCAAAAACAAACTCGTAGTGGAAGTAGGAATGTCAAAACCAGGCAAAGTGTTTTAGTGCTGTGTAAATATAAGTTTAAAGAACATCACATTAAATAACAAAATGTTCCCTTGTTGAGATCAGGACATACATACCTGGACCTACCTATCATTTTGTGTAGGTGGGGGCAGAACCTTCCACTGGGACAGGATAAGTCACAGACCGTCAGAGTCTCAGTGCCTTCTCACTGTCTGGAATTATCACACCGAAAAATAAACGGTTAAGAAATGTTTGTATATTGTATAATAACTGAAATGTAATACATATATTTCTGGTATGCTATGTCTTCTTAGTTATTTTACACAGTGACTGAAGTTGCATGCAACAGGAAATACACTTTAAAAGACTACAAAAAAAAAAACACTTAAGAAGAACTACTCAGATAACGATCAAATTTAAGCGAATTACACTTCAGCTGCTCCTCTGTCTGTATATCTGTATAACTTGTCACTTTTTGTGAACATTTCCAACACTGGTGCATCAATTAGGGAAGTAATGAATAACATCTCCAGTATGTGCAGACCAGCTGCGGATGCTGGTCTTTCAAGGAGGGGAAGCTCAATTTCGGCCTACATCATAAAATGTGTCGGTTTATTTATACGTAAATTCTACCCTCCGTTCCTTTTTAAGAAAATGATCTGTGACCCTGTCGTACCAACAAGACGTCTTTTCCAGGGACTTGACTAGTGTCCTCACAATGGCCAGCAGAGATAAGCTGCTTAAACGGCCTTGGCCCATGTGAAGTGTGTCCGCCTGTGCTCCCACGGATCTCTACACCAAAGGATCGCTGATTCGCTCATTTCGCTGTCAATCAAAAAGGGATTCAGCCTCAGACAGATCATCCAATCATCATGCAGAAGCTGAGCGTCCGGGCCAGCCGAGGCCAGCCCACTGCCCCATAGACCCCCAGAGACGCTGAGCGTCCGATGGGCGGGACAAAGCCCAGCATTTATCCAATGACTCGTCTCGTTTCGCTGCACTTCGCTGCTTCGCTTTTGAACTCCACACTGTTTAAAGCACCGTGAAGCTGCGGCAATGATTGAGAGGAAAGCCGCGTCTTTACCAGCGATAAGAAGCTGATTCTGAACAAAAGTTGAGTGTGTTGTAGTGCATATTTATTCAATGACATGTACACACAACAGTATATATTTGATCACTTATTTTTTTTTACATTTTAGGGGAAGCTGAGCTTCCCTTGCAGTCTTAGAGCAATCGCCACTGGTGCAGACGTCCACTAAGCTTAAATAACCATTAAAATATAATACAACCATTTTTTCAGGGATTTAGAAATTAAATAATCCCCTAAAGAAGGGGAAAGTCAAAGGAAAAAAGTGAAAATTAAAAACTGATTCACTGGATAATAAGTAATTACACTTCCGTCTTTGGGAAACATAAAGAATAAAAATCAAGATCTACTCTTGGTTCAGTTACAGAGTTAATCAGGCACGATTATGAAATGGAAATGGACAAGAAAAACATTTGCACTACAACACAGAGACAGGACGCCAAAGACGGAGTACGGTTTTATGGACTAACAAATCAAAATTTGTACTTGTGATCAACTGGGCTAAAAGTGGTAGGAAACTCCAATTGACTCCAACTCAAATTGACTCCAATTTCTACAGTCTTCACATGTATTACGGTATTCATTTCCTGTAAACATTAGTAAAATATAAAAAGAACATCCAGAAATGTTCAGCCTTTGTAGGTAGAGAGAGATTTTGGCTTAAAACTTTGTGAAAACATTATCCAAATGTTTCTAAATTAAAGTTTTAGAGGAATTAGGGTCTTTCACCATCTACCATACACAGTAAATGGTGAAAGGACCTAAATTCCTGTAAACATTGCACTGACAAACGTATGGATAAAGTTTTCTCAAGTCTGTGTACGGCTGGAAATCACTATTCAATATACGTGGCTTTTGAGCCTTCATGGCACTGCACAAAAAAAACGTCAAACTATTGTGATAAATATAAGCACATGGGCACTGGAGTATGTCAGAAATACCCTGTTAAAATCCGCCATTGCATCAAGAAATTCACCCTGTACCTCTGTTACTGAAGGACAAAGCCATATATCAATTCTATGCTGAAACACTGCCAAGTTCGAATGCTGGGACAAGACAGTAGAAAAGTGCTTTTGTCAGAGGAGCTCCATGTTTCTGCTTCTCGTGAAACTCAGTGTTGTGTTAGCTGTACGTGCTAATGATAAAAGGGGCCACAGATCGTTATCTAGAAAGGTGCAAAAGTCATCTGTCAGGGTATGGAGATCCATCACTTTGCATAGCATGGTGACTCATATTTCTGACGCAGATCACTCCTACTTTATCTGTTTCTCTGTCTTTAGGCTATGACTAAAATTATTTTATTAACAGTTATTTTAACTGTTGTTTTTAAGGATTGGATACGTTCCCTTTTTTTTTTTTAATGTAGAGTCAAACACTCATGTTAATCTATCCGTATTTTTCATAATCTCATGAATGGACCAATAGAAATGATTCAAGTTACTTGGAATAAAATCTTTTTATGTTGAATTCCATTGAAAGATAAGAAGGTTTGTTTCTTCTACTGTACAGTTACTATTTTGGGAGAGACAGCGACAATATATGATCTCTTTTTATGTAATTTCTAGTGAGATGAATCTTATTAGTCATTTTTAAACTTCATTCTTGGCTCATGCTTTGTCCAGTAGGGAACTATGCATGTAGCTCTTAGTTAGACAACATCCATGTCTCAATACGCCCTCTTGCAGCTTTACACCCTTTGCATACATATGCTTTTTTTAATATGTGTAAGGCTGATGTGAGTGGCCCGATTTAGCACATAACATGCCCCATCACAAACACATCCGATTATACTTTAATAAAGAGTACTACCCATGATACACGGCAATCACATAACATTTTCCACATAAACATTCATTCATTAATTCATTCATTTATTTCTTTACAGTTACATTTATATAACACCTTTCAAAATACCCAAGTACACTGTAGAATCAGCACCCCAAAGAACGGCTTTTCAGTCATCTTTCAATCCCTCCACAGAACGATGAGAAGCGGGAGCCAAACGCACATGTGTACTTTGAACCAGGAATGACCGCCCACCTGGAGGACTGCATCGGGCACTAGGAGTTCACCCAGGATAGAGTGACGATCCATATCTGGGCATACACACGTACACACATTCATTCACACTCACCAGGACAGTTTTTTAGAATGGCCAATTCACTCAGTATCTCTATGTTTTTGGACTGTGAGAAGAATCAAGAGAACCCGGAGAAAACCCAAGCAGACACTGGGAGAACATTGAAACGCCACCCAGATGGTACTTAAACCCTAGATCCCAGCGCTGCCAGGTAAACATGCTAACCACCAAGCCCACATGCCTTTTAGTAAACGGCTAAAAAAAAAAACCCACTATGAGCAGGTTCATATTTCAACTTTTTCAAAAGAGTGTGCACTTCAAATAAGGCCTTATACCTTAGAGTTAGGGACAGGGCAATATATATGCACTTTTTGGGTACAGGACTCAGTAATTTAAGACCTACCCAGTCCTCTACCTTGAGTAGGGAGCCACCTGGTTAAACTCAGAATGAATAAGTACCTCAGGTACTTGGTGTTTCTAACCTTAGTTAATGAATTCATTCAGTATTTACAGGATGCTCTCAGAGAGGATGTGAAAGCTTTCTTACCCCTGAATAGTCACTGTATCTGTAGTCATCTCTCTATCTATCTATCTATATCTATATCTATATATATATATTATTTTTTCTCTCTCTATCGCTCTCCCACACTTCTGGGCAAAAGCAAAAAAATAATTATAGAGCACATTCCCACACAAATCATGAAGCTTTCAAAACCCCACAGCTCCTCTGCTTTCCAAACAGAACATTGAGTAACAGCTTAAAGCTAAATAGTGCACATTCAGCTAAATATTGTTTTCAGCTGAATCTGAGTATGTCTATATAAACAGCTGGATATGTCCCTTTTCTCAGCGTATATTGCTCTTATGTAGCTCACCTTTTTCCACAGAGTTTTGTCTTTTATTCCTCTCCTGGCATCTCCTCTCCATCGATGTGCAGTCCTTAGGAGTACCAGTCTACACGTGGACAAGGCTCTCTCTAACAGATTTTTTTTCACAGAGATAATGGGACAAAGTTCAACATTGTGGCACTAGCAGTCCTATCTGAATATAAGACCAATGCTGCCATCCTCTGGTGGAGATATGCACTGCAGTGTCCGTTACAGAGGGCGGAGATATTACTGGTGATATTTATGCTAGCAGTCCTGCTAAAATTACCATATAAAATGTATTAAACACAGTGTACCTTCAGTAACCGCAGTACTATTTGAATTTAACTTACACTAATTTTAATAATAAAACCTGGTAAACGGCATCATTGACCTGTCTTTAGATTATTTTGACTGATTAGATTTAAATTTACTTTTTGGTTGATTGCTTTGTTTACGTTCCGAAGCTCCACGTCTTTTAAAGTCTAAGCACCACTTAATGGACATCCATGAATATTTCGCATTATTTTAGTTACTGAAATATATAAGTATGAATGAAAATGAAAATAGCAGCTTAATTTGCTTTAAAACTGACAATTTTATTAAACTGACGGAAAAACCCGAGCTCGCTACGGAAATTTTTTAACACAGCCGTGACGTCACTGGTGGACAACGCCGCGGTAGAACACCGTTATGACAGTATCTAGCTAAATAACCAACATTATTCATGACAATAGCCTAGCAATAAGCTAAACTCAAATGTAGAGGTACCGTTATTCTTGTAAATGTGATCGAAGTCAAACTCGAATTCATCCGACACTATAAACCTCCGTAATGCAGCTACGTAGCCGAGTATAATCTGAGACACCGAGTTTAGCGAGTCAAGCTAACGTTAACTAACACCAACTAAAACAGGCGAAGTGAGTGTCCTTACCCTGTTTACCTCCATGTTACAGAGGCTCTTGAACACCTTTCGTTGGTGTCCTTACATGCCCATATTGTTGGAAAAGCACCAGTGAAATGAGCTACAGATAACGGAGTGAGCGGATGGTCCTTTCCAAAGTGCCCGTTTAAAGTTGACAGATTTAGTCCATTTTCTGGATATTTTGGGATCTTTGGGCCATTTGTTCACAGATGTCCCACTGTACATTGAATGATTGCAGCCAAAAACAACACACCTTTTCATCATTTACTTTAAATTCATTAAATTCATTTAAATCATTAAATTATGTGCAGCTTCTAGAGTTGTTGTCCACCATCTACGTCACAGGCAAGACGCCTATTAGAGTTTCCGAACACCGTTGGGGGGGAGACCAACGGTCTTTTAAACCTTATTCCTTCAATTAGTAAGAAATAACGTGTTTTCTGACTATCAATAAACACAAGTTAGGAACTCAAATTCCACTGTATTTATTTGTTTAACACTTTCATATCGCTGGTGCTTAGACTTTAAGGTGGAACGGTTTGAGAAGAGAAACGACTTTTGTTTGCACTTGGAAAAAATTGAAATTTTCTGTATCTAAGTATGTTTTATTCATAGTTAGACTTACCACAGAAACTCATCTGAAAGTGTTTGGTTTTGTAGCAGTTTATGCTAGGTAACCCAGAATTTTGAGATAGCTACAACCTCAATTAATCAGAAACAGCAAACATAACGCAATAATACGCACCTATGGAATATCTGGCACAATTCTACAGAGTAATGCTGTACATATGTGTGCCCATTTATCTTCATCTCGGTTTTGAATGCTTGGAGTTCTCTCCGTTGTCTAAAAGACTGACAGATGCCTTTTCTGTGCCATGAGCAGAGAGAGAAAGGCTAGCGCACTGGACAGAGAGAGCATGTTTATTTATCCTAATAATTTATAGACACCAGGGCTTCATAAACACATTAGACTGGTTTCGATCACGCTAACAGACTGGAGAGCTAACAAATGGTGAGGAAACCTCTGAATTTTATATATAAGAAATTCTATTTTTACAATTACATTACATTCGTAAACCTCGCCTTTTAAGCATTTTTAAAATGTTCATTTTAAACAGCAGTGCTGTTCTGCTGGACACCCTTTGATAAGTGGAGTGAACATTTACTAGCTTAATACTATTCTGTCTGGCACCAAGCAGAGATTTCTGTTATATATTCGGTTAATTTTAAACTTTAAACACTGATGTGACCACCCAGGCTCTGATATTTTGTCTCATGCAAATCAACCAATCACAACCCTACAAATGACAGTACTGGGCCTTAAGGAAAACTGAGTGCAGGAGAGGGGCAAAAGCACATGCCGGTGGTCCCATGGTGGTTGACCTGGTCCTGATGATTGTATTATACCTGGCCTGGTTTGTAATTTAATTTATTTAAGAGCTTGTCTCCCCCCCACCCCCTTTATCTGCTGTGCTGGACTATCTTAGCTTTCTCATGCACAGTGACCAGAAAGTAAATGTTGTAAAAATAGAATAATGTGAACTCATCTGCTGATGCATCAAACTGCCTTTCCACTGACATCAGCAAGTGTAAGCCTTTCCTCTTATTTCCTCAAAAAGGCTGTGGCTGCAGAAGGTAAAAATAAATACAAATAAATAAAGGGGCAGTGTTTTAAATGTTTAGTTTCAAAGAGCATACAAATAACTAATAGTAGAATAATGTTTGCTAATCTGGAACATAATATTAACATTGCAGTTGTTTCACTGTTTTACACTACACACAAAAACAATCCTGCAAAAATAAATAAATAAATGCAAATAAATTGGAGGTTCACATTTGCAAGATTAGAGGAGAATCTTTAGTAAGAATCCTGTATATTCTGCAATATATGAAAAACAAATGATGTGAAACATTGACAATTGGTTCACGTCAAGTGTTATACTATTCCAGCTTCTCCATTGCTCCCACCACTACCCTCATAAAGTCCCTGAAACAGACGTTTTACAGGCTTCACTACTCTGACAGGAAATGGAAAAAAAGCATGTCACAATTCCCTTCCAATGGCTGCCTCTTAAAAATACTCAGTACTTCAAATAAATATAGCATCAAATAAAAGATAGAATCCTATTAAAAAGCCAAAGAAGGGTCGGAGATTCCTATATTTAAACTGTAATAGCCTAGGTTTCTGTTTTACTACAGGAATATGGTGCCATGAAGCTTTTGTGAATTTAGCAATGGCTTGTCAGACACATGCAACCATAGTATACACAATATCCCCTCTTAGTAAAACAATTAGGGTTATATGGGTTTAACTGTCTATTGCAAAAGTGTATATCATAGGTTGCTACAAGTCACTGTATCACAGACAGAAGCATCTACTCAGTCCACATTCCCGGACAACGCTAGACAATTTTGGTTTCTCTGCATACCTACCATAACTGTTGAAAGGACTGAAAATAAACTGGAAATATGATTTAAGTGAAAAATGTGCACTGAGGGAGGTTGACGATTTACTCTGTAAACGTATAAAATATATTTTAATGTCAAAAAATGCATTATAGGGCTGTGCCATATCGTATCGTTCATGATAATATCGTCATCATTTTTAAAACAATATATGAAAAAAATCAATATCGTGATAACTGTGATATTCTGACTTGATTACGTAATGACTCAGCACAGCAACAATTCTGGGTTTGTTTTGTTATTTACTGTGAAGTTTTAAGATTATATTTTGTATAATTATTTACATTTGCTGTTTATATGCCCACAAATATTTTCTGTACATTGGTTGTGTAGTATATTTATATGCTACATTAATGTTTTATACAAAATCAGAATCTTGGTAAGTTACAGTTTACAAAATATTTAATAAAATATATAAATGTTTACATTCATTATCTGTAACCCTTATACCGGTCCAGCCCACCTGGAATCATTGGGCCCAAATCGGGAATAAACCCTGGAGGGGGCGCCAGTCCTTCACCACCTCCTCACAGAGAGTCACCCGGAGGAAACCCAAGCAGACACAGAGAGAACACACCACACTCCTCACAGACAGTCACCCGGAGGAAACCCACACAGACACAGAGAGAAAACACGACACTCCTCACAGACAGTCACCCGGAGCGGGAATCGAACCCATAGCCTCCAGGTCCCTGGAGCTGTGTGACTGCGACACTACCTGCTTTAAACTTTTTAATAAATATAACCATGTAATATTATTGATAAATACTAAATATATGTAATGTACTAATTTTGTTTCAATAGTGTGTTCTAGAAATTAATAAAAGTATTTTTAAATGTTTATTCTTATCGCCAAGAATATCGTTATCGCCAAAATACCCTGAAATATCGTGATATTATTTTAAGGGCATATTGCCCACCCCTAATGCATTAGCTTAGTGCAAGCATATTACTGGAATCCCATAATCTCATAGGACATAGGCAGATATCCATACTTTTTTTTAAAAAGGAATTTGAGAACCCTGCTGTAGACATGCTTCAGTAATAACACTTTTAAGTTGGTTTGGATAATTAAAAAGGACATTTGGATAGATGATTCCACTTCAGAGATTCAGTAGTGCTTGAACATTGACTGCATAATTAGAGGAGCTGTCTAAACAAGTGCCTGGTTGTATGAGTTTTGTAAACATTTTGGTTGTACAAACTTTACAAAATGTTGGTTTGGCACTGGAAATGATGGTCATCTGGGATCAAGAAAGAGATCTTTAACCATGTTTAAAACATAAACAGCATCCACATTTAGCAGTAGCTGCAAAGAACATGTTTGAATTTTGTCAGTGATTGCTAACCTGCAAATGTTATTTATATTTTTAATACAGGCATCTGTTTCAGCAATATCCACCTGAAACAAAAAACGATATATGATGGGAAAGATGATATAAAAGCAAATAATACAAGAATTTAAAAAATATGAAGGAGCACCTCTGCATAAAAATAGTCGAAACCAAAGACAGGCCACACTGGACTTGACCAGACTTCCTGAATCTTGCTTACAACTCCGCTCAACATCTGGGTGTGATCTGAGAGTCCAGGTTTGGCTCTGTTACCCAGGCATGCCAGGTCACACGACCATGGGTGTCACCCATATGATGACCATGTAAGTCTGCTTCCTCCTGGGGGCAAGGCAAAGACGTCGCCAATCACGCTGCCTTTTTCCATTACTCTGTAATTACCTCTGAGGCCCAGTCATGAAGCCTGCGTTGGCGGCGACAAACCAATGCCACATCTAGCTTCCAGGAACTTCCTGCAGCAGTTTATCCCACTTGCCCTGTTTGGCATAACAGAAGTGGTCCACTCTTTGAGGATGGGACTGGAATTTGACAGGAAGCTGGAAAGTCAAAATCATGTTTTGAAGAAACTGTGAAAACTATTTACACTGACCATTGTTACAATAGGCAATTCATTTCTTCTATTAAATTAATTTTCTTCTGACAAATTAATTTTTTTGTAGCAACTGAGATGATCTTCAACATGACGTTAAGAACTCCATACTCAAAACTAGGCTGCACAGTTTGGACTGTGGCTTCAGATTTGATTTTGTATTCTACGATAATTTTGACACTCTGCAGTGTTAACATGTTTGGATTTGATGGCACTTAATAGCGCCCCTTTGTGGAGGTGCACAAAAGATTTTTTCAAGAGCACGTCAACATCTGTGTTGCAACAACTGTGATCTGGGAAATAAACATTTGCCATGACATACAAAAGCACAGCAGTTAATTAAACACTGTACAACCAGTAATCATTCATTGTCTGTAACTGCTCAGGGTCGCAGTGGGTCTGGAGTGGGTGACACACACTCATGCATTCACTCACATCTTGGGACACTTTTGAGTTGCTACTCCACCTACAAATATGTGTTTTAGGACAGTGGAAGAGAACCAGAGCACCCTGAGGAAACAGGGTCCTCATCTGAAGCGGGGCTTGAACCCACAACCCCAGGACCCTGGAGCTGTGTGACAGTGAAAATACCTGCTATGCCATAGTGTCACCCAACCAATATTTAGATTTATTTTAATATTGTAATATGATTTTATATACTACACTGAAGTAGAAATGGACTCAGATTAGCAACACTGACTGATTCTTCCAATCTGATGCACTATTATTATGCCCCAAGATTGATGTCACAATTATGATTATTATTATTATTATTATTAATATGTAGCATAATGACACTTCATTGGTGATAATTTAAAATTTAATCTATAGTTTGATCAGAGGAGGATGGGTCCCCTTTGTGAGTCTTAGTTCCTCCCAAGGTTTCTTTCTCCAGCCTCGAGGGAGTTTTACCTTGCCACTGTCGCCTTTGGGCTTTGATTTAAATGTTCTGTTCTGAAACTGTGAAGCTGCTTTGTGACAATGTCAGTTGTAAAAGGCGCTATATAAATAAATTTGATTTGATTTGATATTAGTCCCACCGTCTCTCTCAAGAGCTTCTAAACAGAATGTCACAAAAAAAGTGTTAAAAATCACCAATAATAACCCATAAAGTGATAAGTTAGCTTTCACTAAATCACTCATCAGAGCAGAGATGTTTGTTTATTTATTCATTCATTCATTCATTCATTCATTATCTGTAAGCGCTTATCCAGTTCAGGGTTGCGGTGGGTCCAGAGCCTACCTGGAATCATTGGGTGCAAGGCGGGTATACACCCTGGAGGGGGCGCCAGTCCTCACAGGGCAATACAAACACACCCACACACACACACACACCTACGGACACTTTTGAGTCGCCAATCCACCTACCAACGTGTGTTTTTGGACTATGGGAGGAAACCGGAGCACCCAGGAGGAAACCCATGCAGACACAGGGAGAACACACCAACTCTTCAAAAAAAAGTCACAGCAGGAATTGAACCCATAACCTCCAGGCCCCTGGAGCTGTGTGACTGCAACACTACCTGCTGCGCCACCGTGATGTTTATGATCTTAAATTTACATGTACACTGTTTGATAAAAGCTATGCCATCCCCAACCTGGTCTCATGGGTTATACGTACCTCTGAACACTTTTTTGCAGAGGACCAAATACGTACTGACTGGTACATTTTGGTGCCGATTTTAAAAGCAAATGTCCACAGGGGGTGCTAAAGAGAAACGCAGACTAATGAAAAACTGTGATGGTTTTTCTATTAAAACTCTGGTTGGCGTTAGGATTTTTGAAGCTGTTAATCGTCTCTGTTAATTTTTTGTTAACGTTTAGAATAGTTTGGGATCGCCCATGATGACTCTGTTCTGTTCTTGAGTGAGCAAATCAACTAACTATTGCCTCCTTTAACGTAGCATCTGGTACGTGTAGGTGAAGCTATATCGTTTAGTCTGGTTGATGGAGCAGATTGTGCACTTTTTTGCTACCAAACTAAAGGTTCCCATAACCTTTTACCTAGACATATCAGGGAACGAGACGTGCTGTCTACTGATTAAATTATTAAATCGCATGAGTGACTTTTTAAATTACGTGTCTTGTCGTCAGGCGACACCTGAGCAGATACGTAGCTTTAGATACGTTTTGTAGCCTGGTGGCTAATGAGTTGGCGCTTGCTAAATAAAACGGTCAGTGTGTTTCTGTGGCCGTAACGATGTACTTTGTAAACACCATCGCTCTTGTTATGTTACAGGAATGTAAAAGATATCGTGGCTCCGTCAGTGGAAAAATAACAGCGTACTTCGGTTGCTATGGTAACAACGAGTCTATGGCTGTGTCTGAAACTTGAAGGTATGTACCTTGACCTCTTGTTGCCTATGTAGGGCCTTAGAAGGTAGCATTGAGATAAAGGTATTTGAAACCAAATCTCTTTTGGGACACATTCAGCAGGCATTAATTCATTAACAATATTCCAACAGCTTACATCTAGCTCTCAGTGTACATTTAAAAAGTGGCCAAACCGAGTTTTAAAATGCATTAATTAAATATTGGATTTGGGACACTACTTCATACCGTCCTGCTTAGCTTGTGTTGGCAGCATTTCTTCGTCTATTTAGTATTATTATTATTATTATTATTATTATTATTATTATTATTATTATTATTGTCATTATTATGATTAATGATAATAATAATAATAATAATAATAATAATAATAATAATAATAATACTTTTGTCGCACATTTATAAGCAAATAAATAAACTACATATTCCATTTAAAGAAAATAAGTTAATAGGAAAAAAGAAGCAGAATCTTTTGAAAAAATAAATTTCTTTAGAAATGTAAAATTGAGGCTGTACGGAGTTCCGCATGATTGGTTTTAAGTAGGCCGTTAATCAGTGCAACACCGTGCTTAACGGGAGCAGGAGTGAGCGAGCGAGTGAGCGAGTGTGTAAAACTTTGTCACGTTAGTAATGAATGGTACACATTTATATGAGATTAGTAAGAATTATTAAATGTGTGCTGAACTTTTCTACGCTGTGTTCAACTTAAATACGCTGTTAATGTTACAGCAGTATGTTTACACACGGGACCGATTCCCTCCAGTCCACCTTAAATTCAGCCTTTAAACTACTCGTTTTTATCCATTTTCACATGCTTTATTGTTACGCTCTTTAAATGTTGTGTATAACTGATAACCACATCTCATAAACTTTTCCTGCCCTCAACGTCATATGTAACGTTAACTTAAAATACTTTAAAAACATAATTTAGTGAGTAAGGTGGACATGATTTACTTTTTGCGCGTTTTCATAGACACTTTCGGTGTGCGCATGTGTGAAAATATGCACGTGTCAATCTATTAGTGTCGTTCATGATGAAGATGGTTTTCAGGACACAGAAAACCGTTTAAATATTGCAGTCTTTATCTTATTAACCAGACAAATTTACTATGTACATTTAATGTCAATATATAAATTAAACTAGGCTCACTCATATAAAATAAAGTGCAGCCATGACTCTGCCATGATGGCATATTCTGTGTAAAAGTAGAGAAGTCTGTGAAAGGCCAGTGCAAATATGGTGCCCCAGTGAAAACAACTGAGGTGGCTAGGCCAGCCAGTCACAGATGTCTTTACTTAATTTCGAAACTTGTATGCATAATTGGGCCTCTTGTTTAAGGGGCTCAAATATAAGTAGTCACATTAACAGAAATGAGTTGTTATGGTTTTTAATGCCATTTGCTTTCTATTTGTTTAGAAATGCCAGGAAGCACCAGGAAGATATGCCCAGGGTGCAATGGTCAGATAAGTGTCTCCTACAAAGCTTGCCCAATTTGCAAAGAGCCACAACCATATAAAGCCAAACTTAAGGAAAAGAGAAAATTATTCCAAGACAATAAAAACAAGTGGAAAAAATCTATCAAAAAGAACAACAACAGGACTGTTGTTCTTAACAGCAGCCATGTATTGGTAAGGTCAGGTCATTGCTAAAGGTGCTACCAGCTATTTAAGAAGTTAAGTCAGTTACCCAGTCATATTTCACAGATAATTGTTTTCTCTTTTACTGTTTTTTTTTTTTTTTTTTTTTTTGTATTATGTATTGTATACATGAGTTTTAAGGTTTTTGAACACAATATTTTGTACAGGAGAAATTGATCAATAAGACAGTATTTTTGTATTATTTGGTTATGAAGTATAAAAGGCACTTAGTCACATATTATTTGATGTGACAGTCATCTTATATGCTATTTAATGTCTTTTTTTCAGCTTGACAAACTTGCAACCCTTGATTTCTTCCCTGTATTGCTTTTGGGGAAGAAATGCAAAGGTAGTTTGGTGGCAGATGCAGTACTAGGTGGGGATTACCTTCTAGATGATGATTTGCTTCAGAGGTTAAAGATGATGTACGAAGCCATGTTAAAGAGTAAGTATAAAAAAATATTTTTTTTAAATATTGCTACTGTGGGTTCGAGTCCCGCTCCTGGTGACTGTCTGTGAGGAGTGTGGTGTGTTCTCACTGTGTCTGTGTGGGTTTCCTCTGGGTGACTGTATGTGAGGAGTGTGGTGTGTTCTCCCTGTGTCCGTGTGGGTTTCCTCCGGGTGACTGTCTGTGAGGAGTGTGGTGTGTTTTCCCTGTGTCCGTGTGGGTTTCCTCCGGGTGATCCGGTTTCCTCCCACGCTCCAAAAACACATGTTGGTAGGTGGATTGGCGACTCCATAGGTGTGAGTGTGAGTGACTGTGACTGTGCGTGTGTGTTGCCCTGTGAAGGACTGGCGCCCCCTCCAGGGTGTATTCCTGCCTTGCGCCCAATGATTCCAGGTAGGCTCTGGACCCACCGCGACCCTGAACTGGATAAGGGTTACAGATAATGAATGAATGAAATATTGCTACTTTTTAAAAATAGTTTCCTGAGCATTTACCACAGTATTTCCATGGTAAAATAAAGCTATTCTAAATCTCCCCTCTTAAGGGTTATGTAATTATTCTTGGTGAAAAAAAATTACAAATCAAATGAATATTTACACCGATCAGCTATAGCATTAACACCACAACCTTCTATTTTTATTTTTAGTCCATCAGCTCCACTTTCCATACAGGTGCACTTCTACAGATGTGGTGCTGTTGTTTGTGTTTGTCGTACTGGTATGATTGGATCAGGCACAGCAGGGTCATTGCAGTGTTAACAGTAATCTATTAGCCAAATACTGTAATACCTGCTCTGTGGTGGTCCTTTAGGGGTAAAGGAGAACAGGGTTAAAAGGGGTTAACAAAGTATGCAGAGAAACAGATTGACTACAGTGCACCTGTATGGAAAGTGAAACTGATTAAATGGACAAAAACTATAGATACAAGAAGATGGTGTTTATGTTATGGCTGGTCAGTGTACACCTTATAATCTGAAGAAGTGAATTCTGAAACAAGTACCATGTCAGTACCCAATTCCTGTTTTCTCAACCAAATGAGAATTATAAAATGCATTGGTCCTCCTGTGGAAACAATGGTTTGAATCCAGCATTTTTTATATTTTGTGTATCCCCCTTCTAAATATGCAACCAATAGAATAAGCTGTGTCTGTAGCACTCTACCTCTCTCATTGCCATGGATATCCGGAATTTTCGGATGACACTGTAAGAAACCAATTTAGAACCGAAGTTCATGAAAACTGTTTTAGTATAAAAAACATATATGCATAAAATCAAATTAAAAGAAAGGTGTTGGGGTTTAAACACAGTACAAAATAAACCAGTCTGCCACCAATCTTTACCTGTAAACTACAAATTAAAAATGTAAACTTTGTTTTTAAGAATTTATACCATATTGCAAAACAAATGTTTTCGCAAGCCCCTTCCTTGTAGCATCAATAATTAGCCAATTAGCCATCAATTTTATGGCATAAAGTGCAATTGTTAAAAAAAATGTGCAAAATGTGTTGGAGTTGTCTTGTTAATTAAATTTGTCTTGTCTTTAAGTTCATTTTCAAAGAGAGAAGGACAAGGCCACTGGGTGCCCAAAAACCACTGTCCTGGATGGTAGCTCAGAGATCACCAGTCAAGAGACTGAAGACCCACAGTCTGTCAGTCTGGAAATCTCTGGCTTGCAGGTCACCAGTCAAGAGACTGAAGACCCACAGACTGCCAGTCTGGAAATCTCTGGCTTGCAGGTCACCAGTCAAGAGACTGAAGACCCACAGACTGCCAGTCTGGAAATCTCTGGCTTGCAGGTCACCAGTCAAGAGACTGATGACGCACAGACTTCTGATTTGGAATCTGCCAGCCCAGGAACCCATCATCTGCAGACCACCAACCTGACCACCAGACCTGCAAAAGGAAGCAATATTGCTGGTCCCCAGGGCCAAAAGGCCAAAAAAAGAACGAGAAGTGAAGTATATTTTCTTAATAGACAGTAAAGTGTTGTGTATCACAGTAGTTACAATGCGATCGGAAAGTCTTCAGACCCTTTCACTTTTTCACATTTTATGTTGAGGCCTTGTGATAAAATAAAATTAAAAACAAAGTTTTCCCCAATGAATCTACGTTCAATTACCCACAATCACAAAGTGAATATGGAATATTAGAAATGTTTGCAAATTTATTATAAGGCAAAAAATAAAATTTGTATGGACATAAGTATTCAGAACCTTTGTATGACACTTGAAATTTAGCCCAAAGCCTCAACATAACGAAATCAAAGTTCTGAAAACGTTCTAAAGGCATTGTATGTTACACTACATATTGTTTTATTTCGTATTAATTGCTTTTATCTTATTAATTGTATTTAGAGCCAGGCGAGCAAAGAGGAGTTGAGAAGAAAAACAAAAAGCAAAAACGTAATGAACATTTTCTCTTTTTTAAAATATGTTAACATAATTAATATACATTATTATATTATCACAAACCTGAAATAGTGATATAAAATGCAGTTTTTGTCAAATTATACCTGAATTGTTGTGTATATATATAATTATAATATAGAGCCGCGCTAATGGATTAGCATAGGATCTTATCCTGTGTATGATTATAATTTAATAAGGTGTTCATTAGTCAAAACTTGGTGTATGCAGGCTCTGTTTGGTATGTTCTTTTTATCTGTTACTGTAATAAACCAGTAATGGCTGTAATGGCCTGTCTTTCAGATGAGTGTCCTGAATGCACTAGAAGAAAGATGCAGAACCAATTTCCTTATTCCAGTGTTTTGAAAAGAAGAGTGAAAAACGTAGGTCTTCCTTAAGCCTTTTCACAGGTTTTATATAGATATACTCAGGTTCACTTATTATTCATTTTTTTTTAATCCTCTTTGGTTATATAAACAAGACTGTTTCATTCATCTTATTATCAGTATCTGATATTACCACCACAATTGCAGGAAGTACAGCAGAGGTATTATGCATTCATTGTGCCAAACAAATGCAGCTGGATATTGATATTTTTTTCTGAAATTTCAGACTTGTGTTATGATCATTTTTTTATTTATTATTTTTTTAATTATATAGGGGAAAAAGGAGGTCCTAATTCGATGGGTTCCGTGCAAGTCTTGGTATGTGTGTAAATAAAGTTGTTACATTTGAAACTTTATAGGTAATGGGCTCACAATCCACAACCGTTTAAACAGTGTGATATTTCTAAAGTATCAATAGTTCCTGAAATATTTGTTTTAATTATAATACTGTATAAAAGTACAATATAATATTTACATGTACAATTTGCTAGCTTGAAAAATTACCTAAATATGATTACTGACAGTATTTCATTTATGTTTACAGTGGGACCAAATGGAAAGATTCCTGGGAGCCATCATCCTTTATTGACAAATGAATTTGTTATAACATTTGTATAATCTTTGTACATTAATATATTATTTACTTTAAAATAATGGCTACAATTTAAGAGGTTAGATTTTTCTAAACTGTTCTGTTCATGAAAAAAAAAGCTTTTTTGATATTTACAAACTCCTGCTGTGTCAGTTTTGTGGTCTAACTAACATTCTCTGTTCAATAAACTACATACAGTTAATTTACTGTTACATTTTCGCATTTGGTTCATTTTAAACAATAATCAATATGAAGTTATTCCATTTGCAAGAAGCTATTTAGCTGTCCTTACTGCACCCCAGCAATATTTGTGGTCTCAGTTGATGTAAACCATAATCATTACATTGTATAGCAAGGTATTCAAGAACGTACATATTCACACTCTACATCAACAAATGACAAACTACACAATTATGCATTGTACAGCAAACTATACCTAACCTATCACTGTTCATTATAAGCTGTTATGTTTTGTCTTTATTTAGATCTGAGGAGCAAGCTATCTTCATCACTAATCACAAAGATGTCATCAGATTTGTGTCACATACACAGCAAAGCCAAACATGTAAGTTCATATTTGCACAGCTATTGGAATATCTCATTTAAATTAACTGTCCATACTGCCATGCATTGTCATATCAACCTGTATAGTTCATTGCTCAAACATCATGCTGCTAATATGCTGCTGTACTAGTCCCTTCCTTATCCACAAAAGATTCATTTACAGTTGTTCCTTGTATTGACTTGACAAGATCATTTGTCTCTGAGCGTACATATTTTGTGTAAGCGGGCTTAACCTTCCAAATCAATGTTTTACAGGCTTGGGTGTTTTTCACACAAAAAGAGGTCTTACACAGAGTCATTGGTGTTGCAAAGCTTCAAGAGGGAAAGAAGAACCTTGTGATCCTTGTGTGTGTGATTCTCTGAAGTTATCTCTCTATCAGAGGAAGGACAACCTGCAAAGTAAATGTTCACTTTTACTTTGTTTTTGTACATACTTTTCACCAATTTTAAATGTCTGTATAATGACATCTTTTTCATCCTTAAGTACATCTAACAGAGAATGCAAAGAAGATTCTCACCTGCCTGATCCACATAAGAACAATGAGAGAGCTGCAGTGATGTACAAGGACAACTGTTGACATCTGTCTTCTGAGGTCTAGGCCTAAATTCACCCAGATATCAACAACTGTTGACATTGATGGCCAGCTGGGTCAAAATTGGAATGGTATACCAACACTGAGGACATCCACAAGAAGTGCCTGAACCAGCTTTAGTTTCTGAGAATGCCCAGGTCCTTCAGTGTGTGCAACAGTATGCTACAAATGTTCTATCACCCTGTTGTTGCAAGCACCATGTTCTATGTTGTGGTGTGCTGGGGAGAGGGCAACACAGCAAAGGAGGCCAACGGACTGAATACACTCATAAAGAAGACTTGAGTCTCTCACTGGATCCAAGCAGATCACACTGTAGGAGGTTGTGTAGGACAGAATGCTGGTAAAACTGCTGGTGATGATGGAAATTCTTTGTACACCTACCCAAATCCTGATGGCATAACATTTTAACTAAACTTGCTATGACTATTCTTATCACAAACTGCTCTTTGTATATTAGGACTACTAGGACAATTGAATATATCTGATCACTTGAATTTATCATGAGTCACTTATGTGTTATGACCACATTTCTCTTTGCACACTACAATATTGAATGTACACTGTATCATCAAATGTTTGATTTTCTCCTGCTTTTGTTGGAATAACTGTCTTTACTGTCTGAGGAAGACTTTCTATTAGATTTGTAACATTGCTGTGAGGATTTGATTACGTGAATTTTCAAAATTTACTTAATTTGAAGTTAGCTCTGACTTATGTCTGGAAGAAGGTACCATAGCATTCAGTCCAATACTGCTACATTTTGTATGACATTGATTCCCCTCCACAAACTAACATACTCCTTAATTCCCAGAATCTGAATGGACAGTTCCCAACACACACATGCACACTCTAATTAACGTCTATGTAACCTCCTCTATCTGTCAAACACACTTGCTCACTCAGATTTCAGACATTTTTAATTTACATTTATGGCATTTGGCAGGCACTCTTATCCAGAGTGACATACAAGGCTATTCGTATTGCAGGTAGACCAATGTATTATTAGGAGTCGTACCCAAGGACTGAAGGGGACATAGTGTGATGTTACCTACTGTGCCACAACAACCACATGACATGTCTATGTAACCTCCATACACAAGCATGCCCTCAAACACACAACACATAGACACAGTTTCACTTAAAAATTATTTTCAATGCAATTATTGTACTTAACACTGAGATGTATTTTTTGTAATTCCAAAAATCTGTATTTTGTAGCACCTTGCACAGTTTTCTCCTAGAGTACTGTATTAATACTGTATTCTGTTACTGCCACTAAATTATTGTATTAACTAGTACTGTATTCCATTACTGATGTTCTGGATGCTACATGTGACTTCTGTGCTTATATATGTGGACTGTCTGAAAATACTTATGTCGTAGCATGTTACATATTTCTATGAACAACTTCATTCCACATCTACTTTAGTTAGTAGATTCAATAGTTATAGGCTTCTGACTATTGGTCCTGATCTGTATTTACTGTAAGTCTTTGTAATTATTGCACTCTGTATACTGTGCTGTCCTGCACTTATGTTTTGTGACATACAATATTCCTGAAAGAAATTATTTAGTTTCACAGTGTACTTGTATATAGCTGAAATTACAGTAAAATCTCTTGATCTTACACACATATGCTTTACAATGTTTGATTAAATTGTAACTGGAAAATCACTGAATAAATTATACTTGCCAACAGTTTTTTTCATGAAATCATATTTAAGATTGCCACAATAACAATTCAAGAGGTCAAAACAGACTTTGTAAGATGGTGTGGTATGATGCAAAATAAACTAATACAATTTGGACAAAAGTATTGGGACACCGGTTTGCTTATTATTTCTTCTGAAATCAAGGACATTAAAAAGAGTTTCTCCTTTTTATGTCGAGGGAAGACTTTTTACTAGATTTTGGAACATTGCTTTGAAGATTTGACTGCATTCAGTGATTAGCGTTTGTGCGTCCAAGATGTTGGATGATCACCACCATCACCTCAGCCCCATCTCCCAATATCACACACCTCAATGCTGGGGTGTTTGTACTTCTCTAGACAACACTTGGTATTAGATATGGTGCTATTAGATTCGTGTTTATGTGTTCCAGGAAGTCATATTCTATTGGCAATACTTCTCTACAGGTACTTGACAAGCTGTGTGTGTGTATTTGTATATATGTGTCACTTATGGGTGCAACTTAAAGTAACTTAGCATGCATTAAAATAAATACACATATATTTGGACACACATAGATCAGCCCTAATATTACAACTACTGTTGTCCGGAAGGGGTGTTCTTGCTATGTGCTAATGTGTATGTAGGTGCATATGTAGGTGCTATGTGTCAAAGTAACACCCATGTAAATGCCAGGACCCCAGGTTTCCTAGCAAAACATTGCTTCACTAACACTGCCTCACCCAGCATCGTCTTGTCATGTCTTCCCAGGTTCCCACATGATATAAAATAAAACCAGATATATTAAACAAGTTCACCATCTTCCATTGTTCCATGGTCTAGTTATGTTGTTCATATGCCCATTGTAGGCACTGCCAGTGGTGGACAGATGTCAGTTTGGGAACTCTGGCCGGTCTGCAGGTATGCAGCCTCATATGCAACAATCTGTAATGCACTTTGTGTCCTTACTCATTTCTATCATATCCATCTTAAACGTTTCAGTAGTCCTGCAGTAGCTCTTCTGTGGGATTAGGCTAGGTCGCTAACCTTTTCTCCCCATGCGCATCAGTGAGCTTTTTGTTCCCATGATAATATAATTGGTTCATCTGTTGTCTTCATTGGAACACTTTTGGTATGGCTGTGAACATTTAGCATGAAGTTGTGCAGAGTTAATGAGCTAGGGGAAAAGTCATGCTCATACGTTCTCATCATATGTTCTGTGTTTTTGTTGTAAGACAAGGGCAGGGAAGAGAATGACAGCTCGATACAGCTGGTTAGAGGTCTAGCTGGCTAGAGGTTTGCTGTATTTTACTACACCAAGGACTGATACAATATATTGAGTTGCCCTGCATGGCTTTGGCATTGCAGCATATTAATGTCAATGGCCAGTCAAGAAGTTTACTCATTTGGCTAATAATTATTTTTGACATTTTCATACCACATTTTTCCTGGCCCCTGGTCATTTACTATTATGCAAGCTTAATGACAAAGTGTAAATCCACAGTATTGGTGAAGGAACTGCATGCTTTCTGCACTGAGGCTGGGCACTGCACAGAAACACCTCCAGTTCATCACTGGGGGATCATATGGCATATAAAGAAATCACATCAACATTCTACTAAGATTTATAGTTTTAATATAATCATGAATTTGCTATGTTGTAGTTAAATGTTGATTCCCGCTCCGGGTGACTGTCTGTGAGGAGTGTGGTGTGTTCTCCCTGTGTCTGTGTGGGTTTTCTCCGGGTGACTGTCTGTGAGGAGTGTGGTGTGTTCTCTCTGTGTCTGTGTGGGTTTTCTCCGGGTGACTGTCTGTGAGGAGTGTGGTGTGTTCTCTCTGTGTCTGCGTGGGTTTCCTCCGGGTGCTCCGGTTTCCTCCCACAGTCCAAAAACACACGTTGGTAGGTGGATTGGAGACTCAAAACTGTCCGTAGGTGTGAGTGAATGTGGAATGACTCCAGGTAGGCTCTGGACACACCGCGACCCTGAACTGGATAAGGGTTACAGATAATGAATGAATGAATGTAGTTAAATGTTCATATGCAACAAGGATACCTGTGTATTAAAAACAGTCTGAAAAATTGAATTCATTTTGTTGTTGAGTTTTAATTGAATAGTGCCGACTGACATTTCATGTAATACTGACATTTTCTGCTATAGTAGAAATGCATATGGATTTTTGCATTGTATTTAAAAGAGAAAAGGAGGCAAGATGTTGAAACTGACTGTGGATGTATAATTATAAATTTATCAGTCATTGCTGAAATGACTAACACTTGTTTTTGTCTGTGTTTGTGTGTAGGGATGAGAAGAGGCAAGTATCAGCTGGCTGCCTTAAGCCTTATGTTAAGAACCTTTGCCAGCATTGATTTGTTAATAAATATGCATTCTCCTTCTTTACTAGTTTATTACCAGGTTTCTGCAAAACTGAACCTAATTAATCATAATACCAAATTCAAATAAAATAATGTCAGTATATGAAATAATAAGTTTGTTTGCATCCATGATGCCTTTTAGAGTGAAAACATGGGACGGCACCTTGGAGCCTGCCCACAATTTGAACTTCATTTAATGTTTTTTGTCAGTATACATAATGATTTGATTGTGTGCCACAAAAGAATAAATAAATAATCAAAAACAATCCTCGTCCATTATACTTATTTATTAAGAAAAAAAAAAAAATCAAAAGGACATCACTGAGCATGCAATATTAGGGTCCCAGTTTCAGCTACAGTTTATGTAATGCATGTGATCTTGATTGAATCAATGTAGTCAATGCAGCAAATATGTAGAGGACAAAATATTAACAGATGCAATCATTCAATAGATGCAAATGTCCATAATCAACTAAAATGTTGAATGCTCATATGTTAACTCTGGACACAACAGCTATAATCAAATAATCAAACTTAGATGATTATAATCAAAATCAACCATAATCCTATTCAGGTGAAAAATATGTATGCTTACATGTATGTAAGTTTAAGAAAAAAAATTTACATATGCAAACAGATCTGAAATGTACTCGGCTACTGCAGTGGATGGAATCTACAATTCATCATCTGTAGATGCATCTGTGGAAACATCCTCATATGGGTCTTCATTTTCTTCTTCCACAACAGTGCCATGATGACCAACCACTATTTGGTGGTATGTTTCTTTCACAGCTAACAACTCAGTCTTAAGCTCCTCAAGTTTTTGGAGGACAGCACTGTGCAGGCCATGGTAAGCTTGATCAGAAACTCCTGAAGGGTAGCCTAAATATCAAATTGGGATATATAGTACAATGCACAATTAAACACCAAATATAATGTAAAAAATGGTACAAGGTTGAAAGAACATATATAGTCAAGCAGTATACACAAATAACATGCCTAATCATCTGATCATAGTATTAGGGTTTGAAAAGTATGATCTAGTTGTGAATGTTGGGTTGTGTTCATAAAGTATGCTTCAATGTGGACATTTCTAGCAAAAATAATCTGTAAAGTGATTCAAGAATGTATCTAATATGGAGCAAACAACATTAAGAAATTAATACTCACTGTGTGCTGCCAGGTCTTCTGATATTACACCAGCCTGGTCCCTTAAAGCTTTGCAGGTTCTTGTAAGATGGTTCCAATGTTGTTTCATTTCTCGCAAAAGTATAGCCTCTTCTTCGATCAGTCTCTCCAGCTGCATCACCTTGTCAAAAACTTTCTTCTTCATGCCTAGAGAAGTGTCAAGTTCTAGAAAGACAAACAACACATTGATATAAATATTCTATTCAAATACATTAATTAATACTTCTTAATGCCTTTGGGTGTAAAAGCAAATGTTAGTGGTGCAGCTGTCTGTCCTGACAATACAAGCCAACAAGTGTGGAGAAAGAACACAGAGACCCTCCTTGACACCATAATCACAGGAGTCAGGCATGGAGTCACTTCTGAAGTGTGTGAGAGATGGTCACTCTATGGGGGGGATGGCACAGTTCAAGTATGTGAAAAAGGGGTAAATATATAAATCTTATTTTCATGGAAATCCACACACTTCTATAGTCCAAAACAAATGAAAAATACATAGGCTTCTTACCTTTCAAAGACAGAGTTCAATGAAGTACTCAATAAAGTTTCACTAAAATAATTCATGTCAAAATTATCATACCAGAATCCCAAGGCCAGATAGGACTTTCTGATACCAAAAGATCTTCAACAGAATCTACAGATTCTGTGCTGGTCGGAAGATCATTATATTGGGATATGGCATCAGACAGCTTTATCTTATCCTCTGCAATCCGTCTTCGGATCTTGTGTCGCTGTTTGTTACGGTCTGCAGCAAAATTCATGAAAAAAATGTAAAAAATTTAAAAAGAGGTTTCAGGAGTATATGCATTAAGTTTGATTAGTGGACACTCAAAAGGCACCTTATAAACAATACTGTATATCAGTAATTAAGAAAGTAATTGTGAATACTTCAATACCTGAAATTTTACTTTTTATTAATTCAGCACTATAATAAATTTCTGGTAATAAAAAGAACAGTAGTGCAGACAGTCAGGTAATGTTAAACATAGGAATGCTTATTTTTACACCAGACATTGGAAGGTAGGGTTGTTTCCTCAGTGTACACTGATACAGTGTACCATAACAAATCAAAATGCTCATATTACACTGTTTCTTCAATGGTCAGGACCCCCACAGAGGACTTCAAATATGACAGGGCAGCCGTGGCCTAATGGTTAGAGACCGGGCTGAAGTGCCCTTGAGCAAGGCACTGAACCCACAACTGCTCCCCGGGTGCCGGGATTGTTGCCCCCCACTTTGGGTGTGTGATCACAGCCCATAGAAAGCACTAGTGTGTGTGCGTGTTTTATTGTAGTCAACAAATACCATACCACGTATATGTAGTCAATGGAGCGTAACTTTCTGTACTCCTAGAAATGTATAGGGCATATATATCTCACATTTAAAAAAAAATTGTCACCCAAATACATGATGACAGTAAGGCAATTTGGTCATGGATACTTACCGGTTACTCTATATAGATCCCGCTTTTTTTGCTGGATACCCAAAAAGAGGCTTTCAATCAAATGTTGCAACCTCACTGGATCATCTGTGCTGAGGTCATCTGGAGCTATAACATTTTTATATAAGTATTTAATCAGTATCATGCATTTTCTGTGCCATATACAAAAAAGAAAAATAACACAATTTATATTTTTTAGACAAAAGTGATTTACATTAAATATGAATCTAACAAATCTAAAAGCAAAAAAAAAAAATTAATTAAATTACAAAAAATAAAGAGAAATTGTAATACAGGTCAAAAAAAAAGAACAAGTCAAAAAAGAACATTCACTAACTTTCTGCCAAAGAATCAGAGAACATGTATACAGTTTGCCCTTTATGTTTTATGGTGACTAATAAATATCTCAATGTTTTGAATGAGAAAGCTACCTCACCTAGGTTTACCTTTTTAAAACAGTTACTGATCATGCAACACATTGCATCTTTGTCTGGCATGGTCACACGATAGTTTTAGCCAGTTAAGGCATGGAAATACATAAAAAAAAAAAAAAAAAAAAAAACTGATGATGGTGATCCTTCTTTACAATTCACAAGAGGCAACAACACGTAAATACTTACTGTCAACTGCCCACTGTTTTACATCAGTGACCCACTGCTGTAGTTCCTCATCGGATTTTCCTGTGCTTTTCTTTATAGCCTCAATGTCCTCTTTGACCTCCTTACTTGTTTGTAAAATCTCAAAAGTATAATAAATTGAAAGTTAAACAAAGCTTTGGCAATACTATATTAGGTATGAAAATCATTAGCAGACTTAAGTCAGTTTGAAATAAATAAAATCTTTCACAGTTACCTTCACATAGCATTTATACAAGTACTTGTGCAGGTTTCTTTTCTTTCGCTCATTCCATCCCCTGGCATGCAAAGTGATCATGTCTACCCGTGCTGTGATGATGAAAGAATAAAAGTGCTGCTCAACTATAAGCAAGTCACTAAGTATGAGTAAAGAAACAACCAAGCAGTTTGAACAATAATGCCAAAAACTGAGCACAATACATGAGAACTGTAAATAAAGGTTCTCTTACCAGCCTTACTCATGTACTTCGTAGTTAGAGCCACTCGTGACAAAAAGCTGTTAACTTGTTCAACTTCTTCACCTAGGGTAGTACCTGCCCCTGTTTGATTTTTGCCACCCCACTGAACCTATAGAATATACATCAGATGTCAAGAATATAAATATCGAGTTTAACAACAACATCAACATGTCAAAGAACTTACCTGTTAGTTGAGGAATATACAATTACCTCACATTTTGTAGAGTGCCCCTTTGCATGCATAACCGAGAGAAAAGGCTTCATCTGAGTCAAGATTTTTAATTCTGGGAACACATGAGCCACCTTTTGCAGATAGGGCCAATACCGACACATTATGTCAGTGCAGAAGAACTGGCAATTTGTTTTAGCTGCAAGTTCTTTTTGCAAAAACAGAGGGTAAGCAAATATTTCCCCCCTAAACATGTTCAGACCTCTAAGCAATATACAGTGTCTGCAAACTGCGACCTCTAGGCCCTCTTCATCGCATTTTGTGTTTGTCTTTTTAGAGGTCTCCCTAGCTGCAGCCCATGTTGATTTTCCACAGATGCCTTTTCCATGTACCTGTAACACAATGTCAATGTAAGATATGTATGCAAATACTGATTTACTGTGTACAGTCCAAAGACATTTCTTACTGCCTTGGTCTTCTCACGAATACAGTCAACAAAAGTTGCTACAGCGTTGTCATTGGCCAGAAAATCACCATCAAAAAATGGTTGCTCCTCTACCCTACATAAAGAAAATATTTTAATGCTACAAGAGACAGTCACAAGTTCTATACAGTGAAAATGTTCTCAATTATAATATACCCCTTTGTTTTGCTGAAACGATATAGTTTTCTGTTTCCATCAGCAGACACAGCAACTGTATCTGGGGTGCAAGCTGGGCAAGAGAAGTGGTCAATTCCACAGAGTTTTTCTTTTTCATGACGACAGTATGTCCATTCAAGAAAAGCTTTTTGGAAGACATCACCACATATGTTGCCACTCTGGAATTAGGAAAATAATGAAACATAGTTACATGCCAAACTGCAGACAGGACAATTGCAGTGGACATACAGCCTTCCAACAGTCTTACCCTTCCAAATAGTTGTGAGCGCTGTTGTAACATTTTTACAAATGCTTGTCTTGAAAGCCCAGGTGAAGTGATCTTTAGTTCCTCAAAAGACCTGAAAAGGTCTACCTGGTATACAGTTTGAAATGCAACTGTTCCTGGCCAGTAACCACTAAAAAGCAGATCCCGTACCTCAGGTGTCCATGACACAAGACATGTTCTGCAATTCACTACAGGCAGAAAGAGATCATAGCGACCTGTACACAATTAAAAAGAAAACAATATAAAGGACATACACAGTGATTATCAACACATACTGTATGTCAGCAGGTTAACCTAATATACAATAAAAATACTCTGAGTTTCACATACCATTAATACAGATGAGTACAACTGGTCGTCCAGTATCAATGGACAGGTTGTGAGTGTCACAATCACAGATTCTGTCTGGTTGTGTAATTGGCATCAAACACGCTATCAGAACGGAATAATATATTGACTACAAAAATGGGAAAATATGAACATGCTTTTAATTTTTAAGTAGTTCTTACCTTGTTCAAATAGGACATTTTGTCCACTGATGTCTTGCACAGCAGTTGATGGCGGGAGAGTTTTATAGAACCCATCAACAAAAGTCTCTCTGTTGTGAAAGACAAGATATTTGTGTGTGGAAATATCACAATTTCCACAGAAACTGGATTTTGGCAAACACTCCTTGCATCTGATCACTGCTTCTTTTGATTTACAGTGATCACAATACCCATGATGTACATGACCTGAAGCTAGCAAACTGTCAAGGAGTTTAGGTCTTGCTTCCCGCCAGCGATCTTCAGACAAAGTTTGCCTTAATGCCCAATTGTGAGATGCTGTGGATCTGGGTTCTGCAACATCACAGTCCAGTGTATCCTGGAGTAGTTGTAGTTGTAAATCTTGCAAAAATAAATAAAATTAATTAATAAACATTCAGCAATTCCTTACATTATGAGCTTGTTCATTGAGAACAAACAGTCCTATTTAATTTTAAAAAATACATTATTTCTCGAGTGCAAACAGAAAGTAACTAATTCAGTGGAACTTAATGAACACAGTGCTACAATAAATATAAAATGACATTAAGTATAAAAAATATTCACCTATAACTTGTTGTACATCTACATCTGCCAGGTCTTGTTTGCTAGTTGAAGGTATAGATGTGCTTGCAGTTTCTGGAATTATATGATTTTTTTTTTTAATTCAATAAATACATTACCATTTGTACATTACCATAAATTAAAAATGGCTTACCAATCTCAAGTTCCTGTAGGTTACTTGCAAAAGCCATGGAACGTCGAGACTGATCTAGAGTAAACCAAATCCAAAAGTTTATGATTGAATGAGTTCTAAAATAATTCACAAAGAGCAAAGGATCAAAAACATCTAAACATACCCTTCTTTTGTTTTCGCCTCTCATAGACCAAGTATCCTTCTTTATTTCTCTTTTTCCAGCGCACCTTTGGCTCAACATGCTTTTTTTTGGTAGGTGGTTCAACTACTTCTTCATTCTATATTACTCATATAAACATTTAAGAGGTAGAACAATGTGGTATTTCAGAAAATAGCATTTTGCATAAAGCACAAATACTTAATAACAGTGCTATTAAATTCCTAAATAATTCATAAATAATTTTTTTGAATGCAGTAATTTCATTGTTAGTGACCCTCAAATACTTGCAAGAACAAAATTAATGATTATAACAAGGAAACAACATACTTATAAAATGACCATGCAGAGAAGGAGTTGTGAAATACTGTTTGATGCAGTAATTATTTTCATACAAATTACCTTCATCTCTTCCAAATCAGCCATTAGCTCATCAATATCAAGTTGTAATTCCTCCTCCGTTCTGTCCTCTTGTGCAGGTTTACCAGATGATCTCTTTTCAGCCATGTTTTTACACCTGAGGGTCACAAGATAAATTACATTTTAAATTAAAATATTTAAGTAGTGGATTTTATACTTCCTACTTTTATTAACTTCCTACTTGTGAACAGCATTTAAAAAAATACTGGATTACAAAGCCTCGTTTATTTTCCAAGGGACAATAAAAATTTGTCCTCTGACACACACCTTATCTAACTAGTGGATTTGTGTGTCCATCATCTGCCAAAACAATTAATTCTTATGACATTCTTATGACTACAGTACCGAATAGTTTGGCAGATTCATGGGATCTGTGGTTTTAATACGGATAAATATATAGAGACTACTTTACAGCAACTCTCAACACATACGGGCTCATTCACAAACAAGAGCACAAGAAACAAAGGTACAAACATGAGCAAACGTACGTACATCCACGACACGAATAAATGGACAGGCGTATATGTACACATACGCAAACAAACGCACAAGCACGCGCAGACACACAAACATACACAGCCATAGACTCGTTGTTACCATAGCAACCGAAGTACGCTGTTATTTTTCCACTGACGGAGCCACGATATCTTTTACATTCCTGTAACATAACAAGAGCGATGGTGTTTACAAAGTACATCGTTACGGCCACAGAAACACACTGACCGTTTTATTTAGCAAGCGCCAACTCATTAGCCACCAGGCTAATTTAAAAAGTCACTCATGCGATTTAAATACAAACACGCAAACAAAAGTACAAGCAGACACAGGCACATTTTCACACATGCGCACACCGAAAGTGTCTATGAAAACGCGCAAAAAGTAAATCATGTCCACCTTACTCACTAAATTATGTTTTTAAAGTATTTTAAGTTAACGTTACATATGACGTTGAGGGCAGGAAAAGTTTATGAGATGTGGTTATCAGTTATACACAACATTTAAAGAGCGTAACAATAAAGCATGTGAAAATGGATAAAAACGAGTAGTTTAAAGGCTGAATTTAAGGTGGACTGGAGGGAATCGGTCCCGTGTGTAAACATACTGCTGTAACATTAACAGCGTATTTAAGTTGAACACAGCGTAGAAAAATTCAGCACACATTTGATAATTCTTACTAATCTCATATAAATGTGTACCATTCATTACTAACGTGACAAAGTTTTACACACTCGCTCACTCGCTCACTCCTGCTCCCGTTAAGCACGGTGTTGCACTGATTAACGGCCTACTTAAAACCAATCATGCGGAACTCCGTACAGCCTCAATTTTACATTTCTAAAGAAATTTATTTTTTCAAAAGATTCTGCTTCTTTTTTCCTATTAACTTATTTTCTTTAAATGGAATATGTAGTTTATTTATTTGCTTATAAATGTGCGACAAAAGTATTATTATTATTATTATTATTATTATCATTAATCATAATAATGACAATAATAATAATAATAATAATAATAATACTAAATAGACGAAGAAATGCTGCCAACACAAGCTAAGCAGGACGGTATGAAGTAGTGTCCCAAATCCAATATTTAATTAATGCATTTTAAAACTCGGTTTGGCCACTTTTTAAATGTACACTGAGAGCTAGATGTAAGCTGTTGGAATATTGTTAATGAATTAATGCCTGCTGAATGTGTCCCAAAAGAGATTTGGTTTCAAATACCTTTATCTCAATGCTACCTTCTAAGGCCCTACATAGGCAACAAGAGGTCAAGGTACATACCTTCAAGTTTCAGACACAGCCATAGACTCGTTGTTACCATAGCAACCGAAGTACGCTGTTATTTTTCCACTGACGGAGCCACGATATCTTTTACATTCCTGTAACATAACAAGAGCGATGGTGTTTACAAAGTACATCGTTACGGCCACAGAAACACACTGACCGTTTTATTTAGCAAGCGCCAACTCATTAGCCACCAGGCTACAAAACGTATCTAAAGCTACGTATCTGCTCAGGTGTCGCCTGACGACAAGACACGTAATTTAAAAAGTCACTCATGCGATTTAATAATTTAATCAGTAGACAGCACGTCTCGTTCCCTGATATGTCTAGGTAAAAGGTTATGGGAACCTTTAGTTTGGTAGCAAAAAAGTGCACAATCTGCTCCATCAACCAGACTAAACGATATAGCTTCACCTACACGTACCAGATGCTACGTTAAAGGAGGCAATAGTTAGTTGATTTGCTCACTCAAGAACAGAACAGAGTCATCATGGGCGATCCCAAACTATTCTAAACGTTAACAAAAAATTAACAGAGACGATTAACAGCTTCAAAAATCCTAACGCCAACCAGAGTTTTAATAGAAAAACCATCACAGTTTTTCATTAGTCTGCGTTTCTCTTTAGCACCCCCTGTGGACATTTGCTTTTAAAATCGGCACCAAAATGTACCAGTCAGTACGTATTTGGTCCTCTGCAAAAAAGTGTTCAGAGGTACGTATAACCCATGAGACCAGGTTGGCCATCCCCATTAAAGCTGATTAAGAAACTGAACTTTTTAGGATTATTCGCACTGGTCTTTGCAACAGCTACATAATGTCGTCCTCTTAGTTTGAAATGTGCTAATCATATGCTACTGAAAGTTGTTGTATTTATTAAAACTCTGATGTTGCCATGGTATCATTGTTCTACAGTTAATCTACATCAAAATTTGACCTATTCTTAATGAGATTTTTGCAAAAACCTAGTAAAACTATTTAAAACAGTTGCTACGAGACATGCCATTTGTAGATGGAGCATAGACAGGTCAACAGACCACTGAGAGTGGGCTTGTTGAGAGATGTACTAATAGGTTTGGCTGACCTCCACAAAACACAAAGACGAGAGTTAAAAATAAGCCTATCCCTCAAGAGGAGGTAGAGGAGCTTTTGAGGCTAATGTTTTTATGTTGTGGGCTCAGAGCAGCTAGTCTTTTTGGGTTTTACTGCAGACCAAAGCTGCCTTCTCCTGATGAACATTTTTCTCCCACACACTAATTTGACTGCAGTGCCTCCTGTCCTCAACTCTGCAGACCACCGCCCAGACCACCATGTTCCTCAGACACACATACACTCACATACCCAGAGGCAAGCACACACGTAGCGCTATCCAGCCATGAGAAACCTGAATATTCATTTAATATGTATTCTGAAATCAAAGGTATTAATATGGAGTTTCATTTCTCTTTGCTGCAGTAACTGTTTCTACTTTTGTAGGAAGAATTTGTACTTGATGTTTGAACATTTCCTTGAAGATATGCTTTCATTCAACCATTAGGTCAGATACAGATGATGCCAGTCTAACTCATACCAAATGTATTGAATTGAGATCAGTAATTCCAGAGAACAAAGCACAAACCTGTGGGGTTTTATACCTCTCTAACCTGGTATTGGGAATGGTGACCATTTCATATCAAGATTTTGTACTGTGCACCTTTAAGTTGAGACTTGGGCCATTGGTGTACTTTGAGGAACATTTATACTATGTATACTTTATTTAAGAGAAATGTAATTTTTTTAAATGTACTGTCTGAAAAAATGTTTTCATCAAGTATTCAAAGGAAGCAGAGGGACATGACTGACCATGTAACTTCTGTTTATCGTCTTAAACCAAAGACTGCGTGGGAAGGCATTAAACTTGTTTTCATCTGTTGTCAAATTCCTTAAAAAATTAATAGAGGAATATTTCCACATAGCCGTCATAAGCACACATTTTATAAATTCACTAATTTGTTTTGAGGTTCTCTTGCTTGAAAATACATTTTACAAGACAAAGACATCCAGTGCACATCCTGTGTTTAAAAGTATCTGAAATGTCTTCCTGGAAATACAGAGCTGTACACAGCTTCCATAAAAAAGACAATATTACACAGGTATTCCATGGATATTTTTGGTGCTGCCACCATCGCATGTTACTTAATGGAGGCAGTAACCCACGCACATCTGGTTTCTCTTTTAGAAACTATGCTAACAAGTGACAAGGAAAGAGAAAACTGTGTTCAGTCTAACTTTTAAGTTGGCCCACTCACACCAATGCTGGGCCTCAGCTTGCTGACTCTGCCCCATATTCACATGTAACCAATATACAATTTATTACAGCAAATTGCAGCTATTGTATGCTATGTGGTTTTAAAGACCATAATATACATTATAGGTAGGAGCATTTCATCAGAGGTTATATAATAAAGGCATAGCAAGCACATTCATCTACTAGTCAAGTGTGATGACACATTAGAATCAGAATTATAGGGAACGTCTATGATTGTGGGAAATGTAGCTCTAAGCTCTGTGTTTTTAAAGCTGGAATGGTGTGTTTGTAAACTTTGACCGGTTGCAAACACACAAACAGACCGGAAAGCTAGCAAATGGTGAAGAAACATCTTCTGAATTTTATAAAAATATATATTTGATTACAATCATGAACTACACATTTAAGGCAATTTGCCTAAAATGATCAGACACTTGTATCTGTGACTTGTAAAATGAAACATTTCTGAACGAACTAATTAACATTAAAATGCTAATTACAGGATATTTACATTAAAATCAAAGCTCTGATTACCATCTTTTCTGGATTCAGCAGAGAATGTAAAGTGTTTGATGAAGATCCAGAGGCATTCTTCTGTAAATTAACCAACACTTGCTTAATTGTTTCTTATGCATCTAAATGCTAATGACAGACTGTATAATTTAAAAATGAGCAGATAGTCCTAAAGTTTGTGTACAGATGTTCTAATAAATTAAATTGTCTACTCTAAGATGCATTCAGTGTTGACACATGTATTAATCTCTACATACAGAGTTTGTTGGTCTGTAAATTTGATCTCCTGTGAGGAGTGTGGTGTGTTCTCCCTGTGTCTGCGTGGGTTTCCTCCGGGTGCTCTGGTTTCCTCCCACAGTCCAAAAACACAAGTTGGTAGGTGGATTGGCGACTCAAAAGTGTCCGTAGGTGTGAGTGTGTGTGTTGCCCTGTCAAGGACTGGTGCCCCCTCCAGGGTGTGTTCCCGCCTTGCGCCCAATGATTCCAGGTAGGCTCTGGACCCACCGCGACCCTGAACTGGATAAGGGCTACAGATAATGAATGAATGAATGAATGAATAAATTATATTTCTAACAATTCATGCTGCAGCAAAGCTGTTATTTCAGTGGCACCTGAAACAGCAAACTGATTTCTCCAGTACCAATGCCCCCCCTATCGTTAAACAACAACACACAAAAACTGGCTTTGAAGGGCTTTCCATTTTAAAATTTGGCAAACTATATTTTCACAGTGACAGGTAAATCAGAATGACCACTTATCATAGAATCAACCCATCATCTACCACTCACTGAATGTACTTAAAATCCACCATAACTTTCCTACTTATGCTCTGTGTGTGTGTGTGTGTGTGTGTGTCTTCAGCAATAGCCCATAAATTCAATTCATAGGTTTTTCTTAGGACCACTAGGCATTTCCCATTAGTGTATCTCAACTGTTCCACTGGGTGCCGATAGCCAACCCTATTTCTATTCTCTGCATTTTGCTTAGTGGGAAATTCATTACCCAGTATTTTTAATGATAATCATTTTCCTCTTGTGAAAACTGAGGTTTTATAGCTTTGTTTAATTGGTCTTATATTGCATGCCCTGATATGAACCTTCCATTAAAACAGGATTTCTGTCATCCATTTACCATACAATACTGTATAAAGCTCTGGAATGAGAGAGGCAGTGGATTTACATGGAAGACGTAAACATTTTATTGTTAGACGTAAAAGGACATAAGTTTCGCCTCACTGAAAACGTTGACCTTTCACATTACCACAACTTCCCCAAATGGAAAATGTATGAATATCAGCAGACTCTGAATAGTTTTCCTGGTAACAGTGGCCTGTCTGATCAGTCTTCCCAGCATCTGAGTGGCTCTGATACTGCCACAGCCGTGGAATTCCCCCACTGGCTTTACAATGAGAGGTTGAGGGTGGTTAAACCTGCACTAAACATTGAAATATTTTGTTTATGTTTATGCCCACATGCTATGTGTCAGTCACTGTTCTTATTTTCCACTTTATTTGAGAGGGGAGTGCCATCAAAAAATCCCTTTGTCTCCTGTGTTTTAGATCGTTTAGGAGTGGAGAACCCTAATTGAAAGCCAAGTTTGAGTTTTAATTAGAAACAGCAATGTTTTCTCTCTGATATCCAGGTAAATCCTGCCATGCCAATGTGCCAATGCTCCCAGTATAAAGACTTCCAGGAGATAAACTGAAGACTTAATGCAGTATTTCCCAGTCTTAGTATTTGTTTTTTAAAGAGGGGATTATGCATCACAGTCTTATTATAAGATCCCTTTCCTCTTACATATTGCAATCATCACTCACTGAATTAAAGCTTTCAACCACAATTTCCAAATTGTGTCCTCTTCTTACACTAGTCAGTTCATTTGAACTTCATTTGTATTATTGTGAATACTTGCTGTCCAATTAAAAACATGTATTTCCCAAAATATAAACTTCACAGGAGAAGGAAAAAACGTCTTAACTTTCAATGAAAATAAATGTAAAAAATTTAATCCCATGTAAATTTTAGAGCATTTCTCTAGGTTCATTCATAATGATGTTTTTTTAAGACAGTGTTAAGGACAGCTGTTGTGTTCAAATGATGTAGTAAACTAAAAATCAAGATGCTTGTTTTTAATTGGACAGCGACAAGCTACAGACTTTGGTGGGAGGTTAATTGCTTAATTACATTTTGCAGTCCACATGTCTGCACACATCTCCACTCAGTAAGTTTCTCCAGTTATTTATTCAGCATTTTCCATATCCTTGCATGTGCCTTTTGTATTTATTGAGTGAATAAAATAACAACCTTTCCATAAGCTCTTACAGTAAGACTGAAACAATCCCTTTTAATCTTCTGGTTAAGTCAAAGTTATGATGAAAACTGACAACAAGGCAAGCCAGACATACCCAGACAGAGAGGTTGGGATGGGGTGTGTGGACTTACATTTACTACACTTACCCTTAGGTCACACACATTATATGATCTTTGATGCTAAAAGTAAATTTGCCTTTAATGCTCACCCTCCAGCTATAGACCACCTTCAAGAAACTGAGATTCATTGAAATATACTAAGAAAGAATGGCTGTGAGACGTGAAGTAAGCAGCTTGGAATTTTTGGGGTGGCATCATAAGGGTTGTGTAAGATCTTACAACACAGTTTTCATAACTAGTTAATATGAAAATATGAGATACCCTTTTAGCCAAAGACTTCATTGTTTTAAATTTCCAGTCAAATAGGATTGAAAAGGAAGGAAATTATTATTAGGAAATTAAAGGCTAAGCACCACTTAATGGACCTCCATGAATATTTCACATTATTTTAGTTACTGACATATATAAGTATGAATTAAAATGAAAATAGCAGCTTAATTTGCTTTAAAACTGACAATTTTATTAAATTGACGGAAAAACCCGAGTTCGCTACAGAAATTCTTGAACGCGACCGTGACGTCACTGGTGGACAACAACTGAACAACGCCGCGGTAAAACACCGTTATGACTGACTGTTATGACAGTATCTAGCTAAATAACCAACATTATTCATGACAATAGCCTAGCAATAAGCTAAACTCAAATTTAGAGGTACCGTTATTGTAAATGTGATCGAAATCGAATCCATCCGACACTATAAACCTCCGTAATGCAGCTACGTAGCCGAGTATAATCTGAGCCACCGAGTTTAGCAAGTCAAGCTAACGTTAACTAACACCAGCTAAAACAGGCGAAGTGTCCTTACCCTGTTTACCTCCATGTTACAGAGGCTCTTGAACACCTTTCGCTGATTTCCTTACATGTCCATATTGTTGGAAAAGCGCCAGTGAAATGAGCTACAGATAACGGAGTGAGCGAATGGTCCTTTCCAAAGTGCCTGTTAAAGTTGACAAATCTAGTCAATTTTCTTGATATTTTGGGATCTTTAGGCCATTTGTGCACAGATGTCCCACTGTACATTGAATGATTGCAGCCAAAAACAACACACCTTTTTGTCATTTTGCATTAAATTAAGTGCGACTCCTAGAGTTGTTGTCCACCGTCTTATTTAAATTGTCGCAACCCCAAATCCTTGTTTTTTTTTAAATTTAATTTCCTGTATAAAAATCATGCATGAAATTGTGTAAAATGATGAATGTACCAATAGGAATTATGCCGGATTAAATTTTTACTGTTTTGAAAAGCAGTGATATGCATATGCCATAAATTAAATCTATGTTTTAAATGAAATATGTTAGAAGTTGGGTGGCATGATATGCAACATGTAGTGTCACTGTCACACAGCTCCAGGGTTCTGGTGTTGTGGGTTTAAACCCTGTGTTTGGAGTTCGACATGTCCTCCCAGTGTCTGCACAGGTTTTCTCCGAGTGTTAGGGTTTCTTCTCTCAGAGAGAAACACACCTGGTAGGTGAATCTGATGTATATAAAAGTGTCCACAGATGTGTGTGATGCCCGGCGCTGGACTTGAGCCCCATCCAGGGTGTGTTCCTGCCTTGTGCCCAATGATTCCACGTTGGTTCCGGACTCACCAAGACCCTGAACAGGAAGTTATTGCAAAAAATGCATGAATGAATGAATGAAAGAAAAAATGTTTAAGTCTTTTTATTGCTCAGTTATGTCCATTTTCATTGGCAGTTATTTAAATAATACTCCTAGAATCCTTAACCTCAGCAGCCATACGTTTTTCTTGTTCATTTTCTCGTGCAAATTTCTACAAACACAATTACCAGACCCTGTTGTTATTGCATAACTTCATACGTTTGAATCAAATCTGAGGGCTCTAAGTGACCAAAGTGAACTACATAACCTCGCTCCAGTTAAAGAACAACAGATATTTGGTCCTGAGTGCCCCACAACTACAGAAATACAAGCACAGAGCAAAAACAGCATTACATAATGAGTGAAAATGTTTTTGTCCACAAGTCAAACCCAGAATTGTTTTTATACTACCCTTAAACTTGAAGCCTCGATTTACAGTCTTTGTTCAAGAGAAAAATATCAGAGTGAATTTTATGGTGTCTTTTAACAGAAAGCTTGTTAAAGTGATATTGTGGAACCCCTCTGTATCACACCCTTTAAACCCCAAGGAAGTAAAGTGATTTTCCCTTTCTTCTGTCATTCCATTCTTTTCAGATTGGAAACAGTTGAGATGCATGTCTCAATGTTATATACATCCACACACAAACACCAACAAACATGACGATCCATGCAAAATGTAAAGTCTTTAAGCTCAAACCAAGATGCAGGAATCTACCTGTGTGACCTCTATTTACAGTAAAGAATTTGACAGCCTTCTTGGAAAGCTTGTGGAGGCCACTGGAAGAAAACCACTTTCCAGGTTGTTTCTAGTGAAAGTCAGAATGGACAGTGAGTCTTGAGTTACTGGATTAGAGTATTACAAGACGCAAGGAGGAGCTTTGAATTAAGCATACTGAAGCATCTTTTGACAAACAAGAAGACTAACACATTCCAGCTTGTTTATAGTGAACGCCAGAATGAACAGAGGGTCACAACATGAACTGAATAACTGCATTAGATCATTAAAATATCAGCGTATCTGTAATCAGATTATAGACACATTGCATTGTTTAAATTACTTACTATGATGATGTAATTATAATCACTTTTGTACACCAAACACAATCACTTCCATAAGCAACACGAATTGTTCCATTTACATTGGCATTCACAGCCAAACTGATGGGACATTTTTACACAGAGCAAGAAGATACCTGAGGATGGGTCATGCCAACAAAAAGAGAAAACCTAAAGCATGAAGAAGCTAAAAAACTGCTTTAAAATAGTCCCTAACATTTGTTTCAATAAAGTTTCCTACTTCAGGATTTTCTAAACGCTGTGTAAAATGGTCCTCATTTGGATGATGTTAATCAGTACCTCATTTAATTACTTTTTTAACTGGTCCAAAGAAAGTCAATTTTGTGGTCAAACTAATGAGTTTGTTTTTAATCATGGTGTTGACTTAATGTTGGCTTGAATGGGACTTGGTCTCTGGCCTAGTTTGATCTAACAGCCTGCATTTCACAGATCACTACAGAAAAAGTTTGGGCTCGGGGTGACTGAAGCAATAAACCGTTTCAGTTCCTCTGAGAACTGATCTTAAACAGACCTCCTCATTAAGTCTAAATGAGAACAAATTAAAAAACTGTTCTCAAAAGTCCTAATGGGAGAAACAATTCAGTGACACGTACTGTGCCGAGTGAAAGAAATTGAGTTTTTATTGTTCTGAGTTTGAATGTCATCACTTTGGATTTTATATGATATCCCCAGAAACCATTGTGGTGGTAAGGTAAATTCTCAAGAGTACAGTCAGAAAAACTGTCACTGTGGTGGTACCCTCAAGGTTTTATTATTGTTCCTTATTCTGTTATAACTGTAATCATTTCCATTCTTTTATTTCACACAATTCTAAAGTGAAAAATGACAAATATTCACCTGTCCTTCTGGAGAAGAGAATGTAATGCACCTTCAGGGAACACAACTGGACTTTAAAACTGCTGTTGTAACTTTAAAGATTTATTTACACCGTTTTTACCTTGTGACCAGTAATGCACCCCTATCATACCTTTTTTTCTGAGAGCATACCCCAAGGACAAAACAAAACATGTCAATATCCCTGCAGTAATTAGCTCCAATCATGAACTGAACACCTAAATGCATTGGGAAAATACCACAAATTTTACCGGCATATTATACACAACAAGGCCTCTACTGTAAGCGGCAATGTAGTGAAAAAGTTGGTTAACTGCCTGGTGGTTAATGATGCCACCTTAGAGATCCAGGCCTCCACAGCCCTGCCATATATCTATCTTCTACATGGCTTCTACCAGCACGTTCAAGATACCAGATAAAAAGCAGATGCTGTACTTGGGATTTTGTCTGGCTACAATACTTGCTAATCCAGCACCAGACCAGAAGCGAATTCCTGCCGAATTATGTCAAAACGTGACAAATTTCATAGAACTGCTGACGTATTTCATAGAACTGCTGACACTGTCCAATTTGTTACTAAATTTCAGAATCAGAACGAAGCTTTATAGGCCAAGTGTGGTTGCAAATACAAATTGTCTTTGGTTACAGAGTAACAGACAATAGACAATAGCAGGTAGTGTCGCAGTCACACAGTTCCAGGGGCCTGGAGGTTGTGGGTTCGATTCCAGCTCCAGGTGACTGTCTGTGAAGAGTTTGGTGTGTTCTTCCTGTGTCCACGTGGGTTTCCTCCGGGTGACTGTTTGTGAGGAGTGTGGTGTGTTCTCCCCGTGGGTTTCCTCCGGGTGACTGTCTGTGAGGAGTGTGGTGTGTTCTCCCCGTGTCTGCGTGGGTTTCCTCCGGGTGACTGTCTGTGAGGAGTGTGGTGTGTTCTCCCTGTGTCCGCGTGGGTTTCCTCCGGGTGACTGTCTGTGAACAGTGTGGTGTGTTCTCCCTGTGTCCGCGTGGGTTTCCTCCGGGTGATTGTCTGTGAGGAGTGTGGTATGTTCTCCCTGTGTCCGCGTGGGTTTCCTCCGGGTGATTGTCTGTGAGGAGTGTGGTATGTTCTCCCTGTGTCCATGTGGGTTTCCTCTGGGTGACTGTCTGTGAGGAGTGTGGTGCGTTCTACGTGTCCGCGTGGGTTTCCTCCAGGTGCTCCGGTTTCCTCCCACAGTCCAAAAACACACGTTGGTAGGTGGATTGGCGACTCAAAAGTGTCCGTAGGTGTGAGTGTGTGAGTGAATGTGTGAGTGTGTGTGTGTTGCCCTGTGAAGGACTGGCGCCCCCTCCAGGGTGTATTCCGCCTTGCGCGCAATGATTCCAGGTAGGCTCTGGACCCACCGCAACCCTGATCTGGATAAAGGCATACAGATAATGAATGAATTAATTATTATAGAATATAGTAAAAATATGTTCCTAGCAGCCAGATAAAAATGTGTTGAGCACAGTAGATTATATTGTCATAAGAAAAGTACAAATGATGCTTCAGTGCCACAAAAAAGCTTATGTGGGGCAAATGTGTTAAAATTTTTCTGTAATTGCAATATGTGCTGTGACCAATTTTTCATTGGTTTGGACCTTAACTTTTAATAAGAAAATGTACACATTTCTTGACAAAGCGCAAAGACATGACACAAGAATGGGCAAATGGAAGTTCTATCTAACTCACAGGCCACAAACCATAAGCTGAACCCCTTCCTAAACGTAACCCACGAAGGCCTGTTGAAAAGCAAGACATTTCTTCAGGTTGGTGACTCAGAGAAGAATGAGCACAGGTCTAAGAGTCAGGAAGCATGGTGGTCCAGTCATGGAGGAAAGTGGGGGTGGAAACCAAAAATACAGCAGACTGCATTATAGCAGGGTGTGTACACATACACACAATCTATGAGAGGACAAGAAAAAAAAAAACAATGATCTCGGAAGTGTCTCTGGAGCAAAGAAAACATCAGTTTACCGTACATGGCTGATTTACTCCTGAAAACAATGTGTCTTTAGATTGCAGTTGTGCTACAGAAGTTTATAACATGGTTTGACACAGCAGCCACAGCATTTAGTGCTCGGTCACTGTTGGCCATTCCATGCAACCGCAACATGGTTTAAACCCCAATCAGGAAATGCTGCAATTGGCAGCTGTAGCAACTGAGGCTTTTGAAGAACAATAAAAACAATTAAAATAATGCAGAACAATATGTATTTAGCACTTTCACTGTCTTAGTAGCATCAGACTTAGCAGTCTGCTATAGCTCTAATTCCGCTGCTTCTGATTGGTTATATAAATTGGACACACTCACACAAACAGATCAGATGGTCAACAAGATATTTGGTGTTTGTTTGAATCTTTGGAGAAGCTATAAATATTTGTGGCAATACTTTTCACCAAACACAGTTTTGTGCCTCTTCTTATATTCTTTAAACTGATACAGTTTCCAAACAAACACCCTTCGCACCTCTGATGTGTCTCTAGTTAGTTCTTATGAATTGTTGTTCCAAGTCCAGCCTGGTGTATGCAAAACAGAGTAAAATTATTTTCTTCAAGGCCAAGAGGTCCCATTCGCTTTTAAGAGGTTTCCACTAGATTCACTTTATTATTCTTATTGTGTTGCTGACTGTTAAACTTGAGGGTGTTTTGTTCACACTACAACGAAAGAGGGAACATCAAGTTCTAAGAGACAAAATAACACAAACATAAATAAACCATGATATAACCTTTGTGCCAAAGTCAGTCACACAATCTTGCTCAAGCTGCACACAAAAAAGTCTATTTAAACACATTATATGGATGTATTTGCATGTATTTACATATATCATGAGAAATACCACATTAGCTAATGTCTACACCACTGAAAGTATTTGAAATTTCCATTTATAGCACACAAAATAAGAGTAATCATAAAACATAAACAGTTCTAGGCAAATTACATTCAGATTGTTTTGTTTAAATGTGAAGAATTCTTATGAATTGTCCGTAAGAGCTTATCCACTTCAGGGTTGTGGTGAGTCCAGAGCTTACGCAGAACCACTAGCCACAAGGCGGGAACACACCCTGTAGATTGCGCCAGTCCCTTTGCAGGGTGACACACACTCACACATACACTATCACACTCACACCACATGCGCCAATCCACCTACCAATGTGCGTTTTTGGACCGTGGGAGGAAACCGGAGCACCCGGAGGAAACCCATGTGCACTTGGGGAGAATACACACAGCTCCAGGGCCCAGGAGTTTGGTGTGTTCTCCCCGTGTCTGCGTGGGTTTTCTCCGGGTGCTCTGGTTTCCTCACACGATTCAAAAAGATGGACTGGCTACTCAAAAATTTCCATAGGTGTGACTGTGTGTGTGAATGTGTGAGTGTGTGTCACCCTGTGAAGGACTGGCATCTCCTTCTCACATGGTGCTTTTCTGCCTTGTGGCCAGTGATTCCGAATAGGCTCAGGACCCCTCGCAACCCTGAACTGGATAAGGGTTACAGATAATGAATGAATGAATAGATATGTGACCTTAATTTACAGACAACGTAAAAGGGAACTTCACAGATTTCTCAGTTCTAGTAAATAATATAATTGGAATCTAAATGCATGCCAGGGTTAAATTATGTATTCCTTTGCATTTAACTTAAACGATAGAGATGATTAAAAATTGCAATTAAGACAAAATTTTAAGGCTTTTTGTAAGTGCTCATTGGCTAAATCTCATCCGGGTCAGACGGTTTTGTGACATTTTTAAAGGGTTCTGAATTCTTGCCAGGAAGCTCTATAGTACAGCAGTGTGAGTCAGGCCTTTGGGCAAAAAACCTACCACTTACACCCATACATAAAAGTCCCTAATCTTCCATGATTTGTGGTTACCATGTGACACCTGCATTTAACAACATTTACACATACAGACACCTACTGTAAACAGTCTATGCAGCTAAAGGCTATACGAACTAAAGCATCTATATGAGGGAGAATTAAAGGGTCTGGGTAATCTATTCACGTATTCCCACATTCAGTGGTCTATACTGAGTTCTTCCATTGTATAACCATCTGTTTCCCTAGCATAAATCTGCCTCATCTAGACCACACTGTATCTTTCCCACCATTTATTAATCCCCTAATATACTGTTTAATGGCTCAGAAACTGATTCTTTAATTCAACGATCTTTTAAAAAGCATGTCTGGCTTAGCATTAGCTAGTATGCACAGTGTTCCTACATCATATTTCCAAACAAACTGACCACAGGGATTGATGGCTTTGAGTTGGGTTTAATGGTGCAGGAGTTGTAGCTCTATGGTTTGCCGTCTTGTAAAGTGTGACATCAGCTTCATAAACTAACGCTGTGGACCAGAGCACAATTAAAGCCATGTGTCCATTTTCTCTATTTTCCCTAAGAGTCAAACCACAGCATAGGAGCACATGATCAGGCAGACAAGAAGCTTTGTAAAGTGCACCTCTGTTTTAAATACAGGTGCTAGAGGAGCGCTCCGACAAACTGGACTGAGTGTCACTGCAAAGTTAAAGTTCACAAAAAGAAATAGAGGTGTAAAAAATAAATGTAAAAATAAAGGAATTTATGGACTGTATGAACAGGGGAGGAAACAATATGTTTTGGAAGTGAAACAGTGTTTATATACTACAAATATATAAATTGTAAATATACAAATAATTTTTTTAAATACTGTTTTCAGTCAAGAATATTGGATCAAAGTATATGAAATATCAAGTCCCATCTAACAACAGTGGCATAACTCAGCCATGCAGATGGAGATGGGACGATAAATAAGTACGGCTACTTCTTCATTGTTGTTATATATGCATGACTCAAAAATGTAGTAACTTTTGTAATGTCATTATAATAGCAGGCAGCAATAGTGATTAACAAACAAAGACAAACAAAGACAACATTGTCATTTTTATGTTGTACGGTCCATTTATGTGTATTGTGTTTCACGCACTGACCCTGAGACAGAGGTGGACAGAAGTGGATCTGGCTTTCATCCAGGGCTCTGCTGAAGGGCAGCAGGTTACGGGTTGAGAACCCTGAGGCATGGTGTGATTATTGCAGAGCAGAATGGGAAAGTTTCTGTAATCTTGCGGTGGTGTGGTGGTGTCTCTGTGTCGTTGTGTTAATCCGTCTGTGAACCACCAGCGGTTTGGCAGCCATGCCGTCACAGTGAGACATTTATTTTAACTTTTTAAAAAAAAATTCCAGACACAAACTAGAGACTTCTCGCCTGCAACGTGAACCCGAGTGAAGAAAAACATTTTGAAATCATTTCTGCTCCTTCACCTTCTCTATAACAGACGTCTAATTCAACGTGTCTCAACACATCCACATCCTAGCATTTCCACATGACAACCTAAGATTAGGGTGTCTGATGAAGTTTTTTCTCCTTTGTGATGTTTTTATTTCTCCTACTGCCTTGAAGTCAACACACAGTCTGAAAAAAATACTATAGCTGGCATTTCACTGGCTTATGTATGTGCATGCATAGAAGAATGCACATGCTGTTAGTCATCTTTGTCGCCTTAAGGTATTATACCATGACAGGGATGCAAATCATACATGCTTTAACGCTAATAACTACTTTGCACAGGATTGATTTAATGACCTTTCAATTTAATCATGAAAAATGTTGGTATCTCTCTGGAATGCTACGCTGTCTGGCTTCAATCCCGTATAATATCTAACATCTTATAATAAACAGTATTACATAATTCACTACGGTATACTGTAGCCTGTTTCTAGTGACAGAAAAGAGTTCACCACAAACACACTATCCTCAATACAATGTAGTGTCAATAAAAGTGTTGTAAATATCTATACAGATACTGAATTTATACCATGGCAAAATCTAAAACATCTTGAAAAATAATAGAAGAATAGATAACAAAATATGGACCTTAAAATCATTCATTCACTCATTCATTCAGTCATTATCTGTAACCCTTATCCAGTTCAGGGTCGCGGTGGGTCCAGAGCCTACCCGGAATCATTGGGCGCAAGGCAGGAATACACCCTGGAGGGGGCGCCAGTCCTTCATAGGGCAACACACACACCTACCAACGTGTGTTTTTGGACTGTGGGAGGAAACCGGAGCACCTGGAGTAAACCCACACAGACACGGGGAGAACACACTACACTCCTCACAGACAGTCACCTGGAGGAAACCAACGCAGACACAGGGAGAACACACTACACTCCTCACAGACAGTCACCCGGAGGAAACCCACGCAGACACAGGGAGTCAGCAATAGTCCTGTGGTGAACACTTTCTATGGATGAATGAGAGAAGGGCGCTGAGATTTAATTCACAGATACAGATAGGCTACACATTTACTGTAAATCTTCCAAGCAATCTTCATCAACATGATCTCCAAAATTGAGTACATATGTACTTTCTTATATTTGTATATATTGCTGCATGCAAATTTGTAGTAATTATATTATCACTAAGTCCACCCGGAGGAAACCCAGGCGGACACAGGGAGAACACACCAAACTCCTCACAGACAGTCACCCGGAGGAAACCCACGCTGGAATCCCTGGAACTGTGTGACTGTGACACTACCTGCTGTACCACCGTGCCGCACTTTAAAATCATTTGTTATTTATTATATTATACAAATAAAAATACCTTTTGAATGTGAGCCAAAATAATTATTATCCACTGCTAATAAGAACATAATATTTTCTGTTTTGACAACAAACATATTTTACCTTTAATTAACTAGCAACAATTTGGTAAAAAAATTTAACTTAAAAGTTGTTAAAGCAGAGTTTGCCTGCAGACAGGCAGCTGCCTTTTTGCAGCACATTGACACTTTAAATTACAATCATTCCTACCTGTACATAATGGGGTATTGAAGCGTTTTTAATGGCAAGGTATCACAATACTTTTGTAGTGTCAATATACCGTTCAACAATAGAGGACAATGCCAGATCATAAAAACTAAAGGCATACCATGCTTTTTCAACAGTCATACTTGTTTAGTGCATACAGAATGTGTTTTTTTTTTCATTGCCTTGTTCAAAAATGCCTAGATGTCCTTAGAAAATTGTGTTGTATGTTCACTGTAGAATTCATGGTGTAATCACAGAAGTGTAAGATACATTTGACATGTCCATAATTCTGACACACCTTGGCTTTTGAAATTGCTGCTGGTAACAATTTGAATTGTCCACTTTGTCATGGTCTTGAGCACATGATGTCTATTTCTTCCAAACAAGACATAAAATTCTGATTCATCTTTCCACAGCACACATTTCCACTGTCTGATGGTTCATCCCACTAGCCTATGTGCCCAGAGAATTTGACTGAACTTCTGGACATGGGTAACATTAAGATTCCTTTCTGGACAGTAAAGTTTTAATTGGCATTTGTGGCTGTAAGTTTGTAGTGCGACAAATTAAGGAAAGTTTTTGATGCAGTGTCATCTGAGGGATCAAAGGGTTATTCAGTGTGATTCAGCTTAGGCTTTTGCTTTTGCACTTTACACACCGAGATTTCTCCAGATTCCTTGAAACTTGACATTTTTTAAACATTTCAATACATTTCTCACACATTTTTGGCAAAGTGCTCATCCTCTTCATAGTTTCACTCCTAAAGGACCAGGCCTTTCCTTTTTTTTATGTGTTGCAGGCCTGAAATATGAAATGTGAAATGGGTTAGCAGCCCTAGTGTTTGTGAAGACTTGCTCACTAGTGTGTGTTTGTGTGTTCATTACCATTGATGGGTCAAATGCAGAGAAGCAATTTCCCTATAGGGATTAATAAAGGTGCGTGTTCTACTTCTTCTTCTTCAGTTAAATACTGATATACTATACATCACTTCAAACATGATACAATTCTAAATATTCACAAATTACTGAGTCACTGACACACATATGTATAGGCTAATTTATGCATTCAATAACACTTTGCTATCTAATGCTAATGCTCACTGTGTTAGAGGTCTGTCCACACCGATCACGATATTTCCAGATATTCTTTTATATGTCATTGAATATATCCCTGACCAGATGAATATGAAATGGTTGCATGATCATGCCAATCCAGCTGGTGCCATAGTACTTCTTTAAGAGAGACTTTAAAACACCACGAAGCATGAGAGAAACAGAGGTTTCATCCCAAAGCACTCCATATTCCCTATGTAGTGCACTAAGCAAGTCAGGAAATTACTGAATATAAATTATTAGTAGTTCATTCATAGATCATCTGTAACCGCTTATCCAGTTCAGGGTTGCGGTGGGTCCGGAGACTACCTGGAAACACTAGGAGCAAAGCAGGAAAACACCCTGAAGGGGGTGCCAGTCCATCAAAGGGCAACACACACACACACACAGACACAGACACTTTTGAGTCAGCAATCCACCTAGCAATGTGCATCTTTGGACTAAGGTAGGAAACCGGAGCACCTGTAGGAAACTTGCGTGCACATGGGAGTTGTGTAAGAGTGACACTATGTATTGCCCTACCAATGCTGCTCTAGATTAGTGCATTATATTTATATGATTTATATTTATTGATATGTGTAAATCTGAAATCTAATGTATACATTGTAGTTTTATGACAGATGTAAGTATAATACACAATGGTCTTTTCAAATATCTCAACCTTGGTGAGTGTTTTTGAAAACCTGTTTTCAGTGGCTTGTAATGACTTTTTCATGTGGACGGGAGACCAAAACACAGACAAAAACATTAGTTTTTTAAAAAAATATCCATGTTGACATGGTCATAGAGTGAAAGAAAGTAAAATTATTGATGACTGATATTAGTATAACATTCATTCATTCATGCATTATCTGTAAGCGCTTATCCAGTTCAGGGTCGCGGTGGGTCCAGAGCCTACCTGGAATCATTGGGCGCAAGGTGGGAATACACCCTGGAGGGGGCGCCAGTCCTTCACAGGGAAACACACACACACATTCACACCTACGGACAGTTTGGAGTCGCCAATCCACCTACCAACGTGTGTTTTTGGACCGTGGGAGGAAACCGGAGCACCCGGAGGAAACCCACACAGACACAGGGAGAACACACCACACTCCTCACAGACAGTCACCCGGAGGAAACCCACGCAGACACAGGGAGAACACACCACACTCCTCACAGACAGTCACCCGGAGGAAACCCACGCAGACACAGGGAGAACACACCACACTCCTCACAGACAGTCACCCGGAGGAAACCCACGCAGACACAGGGAGAACACACCGCACTCCTCACAGACAGTCACCCGAAGGAAACCCACGCAGACACAGGGAGAACACACCACACTCCTCACAGACAGTCACCCGGACCGGGAATCGAACCCACAACCTCCAGGAGCTGGAGCTGTGTGACTGCGACACTACCTGCTGCACCACCGTGCCGCGACTAGTATTACATCAATCTGTTAAAAAAAATCTAGCTTAGCTCTTAAATTAATCCAGCTGGAAAATACAACATTACAGTTACAGTGGATACTAGGACATTTGTCACCAATTCCCGTTTGGACATAAATGGTGTGGTCTTGTTTACATTTCTGTTTCAGTTTTGCTCAAGTCCATTAGTCACAAATCTAGCATGGCTTGCTACAGAATTTCCGCAACAGAGGAAAAAAGTCTTTCATTGTCTACTCCTATGCAATTTGCTCTGGCACTGTGTTTGTCTGTGGTTAAGTCATGTTAAGTCTAAGTTATCATACTCTTAACACTTTACAAGTAGACTATACAGTTAACGAGCGATGTAGCCATTTCACATTGTACAGATGGAGAAACCAAGGTGAGGAATGAGAAGAGCACGGGTGTAGGATATAAACATTACAAGGAGTTATACAATGTCCTGACACTATTCACACACAAGTGTTTGTATTACGGCTGGTAAATGTGGGATTTCACAAACTGTCTGAAAAGACTTCTTTTGCCTAAAAACAATCACAGGACATCTTTCTTATTTTTTTCTGGCTTGTCATGCCTGGTGCTAAATGTTTGCATTGACTGGCCACAGAACCCACAGGAAGAGTGGGAGTAGGAAGGTGGGACAACAGTGGTAAAAGTCATGACATCACAGGCTGCACTGTCATTGGTCAGCTCCACAGGCAACAGGGTTTAAAAGCCAACGAGCTTTAAGGATCAAAACATAGCAAGAACTCATCTGAAAACTTGGAGAGTAGTGATCTGATCCACTTTTCTCACAAGCGTCAGAAGTGCAGGATTCACACCCGCTCAGGAACAGGTAAGCAATGTAATTTAAATTATCTTTCAACAGTTACCTAATGTAAACAAAGTAATAATGTTTTTTCCATGTATTAAAAGTCAAAGACAATTGTATTTTGATCTACAGACTATTATAGATTTATAAAAGAAAAAATTCACTTAGAAAAACCTGAAAAAGTATCATTTTAAGAGTTAAATGTCAATGATTTAGCTCAAATTTAAGACTTTGCTGCAGAGAACTTTGTGTAGAGAGCTTTGGAGCCAAATGCAAGCATTTTTCGCAGCCTCAAATGGTTGAATGAGACACTAATAATAGAACGACAGTAAAAACATTAAAACAACAGGAATATCTGAATGATTTATAGCACAGTATTGTATTGTAGGCAGAAGAGTGGAAGAAAAATAATGACAGACCAAAAAAGAAGTTGTGGCTTTGGCCCATAAATCCTTCACTAATTTGTCAACTGATTCATTTATTCCAGCAACACAACCACAAATTAAAGTCATGCATAAAAATAATAATAATAACAATATACTGGCAGCTGCCTAAATTACATCTAAAGTCTCCCTCCACAACATCCTTTTCACCCTTCAGTCCTTCATGTTTTAGCTGCACAAATTTAGGGCCTGTCTTACTATAACGGACTCTCTAATGATAAACTGAGACCTTTTCCAAAATATTACTTAAGGTTTCTAGTTCTGGAGATTGTGGCCACCAGTTGTCTACATATAACCCAGTGAATTATACGCTGGAGGAAGATCATTATAGGTGTAGCTAAATTCTTGCGAGCTCAGTGTATACTTTATATAATGTTGTTTTAGCTAGAACGGAATACATGGGAGACATCTGATGGTGAAAACCTGTTGTAAGTGAGCAGGGAAGCCCTAGCATCTCTGCCAACTTGTAGTGGCTGACTCAGTATGGGCATACTTCCGCAGCACTGCGGAATAGAGCATAAACCCAAAGGGCCCAGTCCAAGCTCATTAAGCCTGTTTATAGCGTGACCATTATGAGGTCTAACTGAAGGCGATGCTCTCAATAAACACTAGCTCTGCGCAGAAATGTTATTCTGTACTATTCTTTTTCAATGCAGAACTTCATGCTTTCCCAATTCTAATACTATGATTCATCATAAATGACCATCATAAAACACAATTTACTGTTTTGTTGTTTAGGATGATTTTATACCAAATGATATGCAATCATTCATTTTTTTCCAGCCTACATCAGGAAAAATGAAGCCCGTCCTTGTTTTTGTGCTCCTCTTTGCTGCAGTCTGCTGTCATCCAGTAAGTTCTGAACAAAAGTTATAATTAACCATTGCTACAAAAAATACCAATGCTGGTAATTTAACCCTGTAACACACATTCCTGTAATATGTCCAAATGAAAAAAAAGCAGAACTCTAAAGTAGAACTGAAACATATGATATTGCAAAATAAGTGGCAGCAAGTGTTCCTTGAATGGTGCCAGAGTTTTCAAACACAATAACCCTTACATGAACTTCTAAATGAAGTTCTTCACACTCACACTTCAGAGATGGGAATTTAGTAAACCAAAAATATGTATTCTTTTGCATTGCTCAAAGAACAATTTGTTGCACTTTTCTTAGCACTAGAGTACAATTTTATTAGATATAGAGCCTTTACCTAATACACAGGCTCTCAAACATTTCAAAGGTTCTCTGTACTCTGCCATTTTATTTACAACGATTTCTTTGTGCGTTTTTGTTGTTTTATTTAAAAAAATGAGTTTCACTGTTCTTAATGAATAGTTACAGATCTGGATAAAGTAGAATAAATCAGTGTATAAACCATGCCATTAGTAGGGTGACCAGACGTCCTCTTTTACCCGGACATGTCCTCTTTTTTAGATTTAAAAAATGTCCGGACCGATTTACACAAACGTCCGGGATTTTGTTTTTCTAGAGCTTACATAGAACTTCGAGAAGTTTCGTTCACAAACTAGTCCCGCCCTCCCCTACTCCGATTGGTTCGCTTGAGTGAGAAGGGGGCGTGGTGAAGTAGCCTAAAAGCTTCTGATTGGACGGTCTTGAACCTTGGACTGTAGAGCTACCGTTATTGGTCGATAACCTTCTCTGTAAACATTTAATTGTTCAGTCTGCACGTCTGTAGTCCTTGTTTACCTCAGGCAAAGCTCATGTACCAACCCTTATCTCGAGCAGCTATGCCGAAACGTAAATGTAAGTTCTCGGATGAATTAACAAAGAAGTTCCCATGTGTAGCAAATAAAGGTGTAAAGGACCTAAAACACACATAGGTTCAGCTAAGCATACAACGGCAGCGAGGGGCGAGAGCTCATCACCCCCCCGCCCCTTGATACACTTATTTACCTTGATAGCTCCAACTGACAACAGGCCCAGCCAAAAACATTGGAATATATGTCTGTGTAACTAAACAGCTGTGGAAAATAATTACCACTTGCTTAAATAATTAAATGCACTTCAAATAATAGTGGCCAAATGATTATGTAATGAGGGTTACAGGAGATAATGCTCTTGACTGTGTGCATATGTTGTTTTTGTTTCCAGGTAAAACGTTCAGTAAGCAGCTCAGAGAGCTCTGAGGAACAGGTAGTGGTCAACCCGGTTAGTCTTTTTTTTCTTAGCACTGAGATTGCTGTTCTTACATAGAATGAATGAACGAATGAGCAAACCAACAAACAATCAAGTAAATAAAGATGAACAAATGAACAAATTAATGCTATAAATAACAATTTGCAATCAATCTTGCACACAGCTGCCTCCGGTCTTGCGGAAAGCTGCTGCAAATCCAGCAGAGGCGGTGCCTGCACAGGTAATTGCCTAATTATGTTACCTTGTGTATTTTATTGTAATACCACAGCATTCAAATCCCTTTGAAGTATGTGATAATTTCCATGTCACTAATGCCCTCGTGGCCCTTGAAATTTGCTGTTTGTTTTAGAACATGAAAATGGCAGCAACAGCTGCATCGTCTGATGAAGATGATTCAGTTGAAACTGAGGTAAAACGACTCATCCTCCTGACCACATGAGTCACAATTGCATTCTCACACATCCTAATAAAAGACTCTTAGCTGCAAAAATAAAACTATGTTTATTTGAACACGCTGTTCTCTGAAGTGACACGGTCCTCTGACTGTTTCCTCCATTTCCAGGACAAAAACACTGGGGCAGACACTGACGGAGACAGCACAGACACACAAGAAGACGCAGGCACGCAAGACACTGTGAGTCATGCATCACTGTACATGCTGTTAGAACACTCTGGTGTACTCATGTATAAATACAACAAATACCTGAAGAACCATGTAGGACTGTGCACATGCTTTAACCATTTTGTCTGAATTTAGTTTAGTGAAGTGGATGCTGTTTACTGATGGAAAATAGACGCTATTATAACATCAACACAACAGCAACGTTACATAGAGGCTACATTACATTTATTCATTTATTTTTTAAATTCAGGACACAGACGAATCTAGTGAGAGTGATGAATCTGGAGAAACTGAGGCCACCACCACCACCACCACCCCACCAGAAACTGTGGAGCCCACCATCGTTCCAGTCACTAACAATGGCCGGGGAGACAACATGGGCTACCCCAGTGACTACAAGAAGACCATCATCTATGTGGATGCCAATGACATTGAGAAAATTCCTTCTCCCTACAAGTTCTACGGACCTGCCAAGATGGAGGACATGAGCACCATCAGCAAGAAAACAACCCACTATGATGGCCAGGAAGCCAATGATGTGGATAAACATCTGAAGGTGTACAAGGTAAACATGAACCTCCCGTTGTACCTGATGGATCATTTAGGTGTGTCAGATTACATGTTAAATTCAGATATACACATTCTCTAAAGAGGATGCATTAGTTTCACTTCAGTTATTTACTATATGACCAAGGGTAAGCAAAAATCACTGAGGGGTTTCTGCTGGATTCTCAGGCTCTGCAGGTGCACAATGAGGTCCTGGAGGAAGACACAAGCACCCCAGAGGAGGGCCAGGGTCTGGAGGCCGCAAGTGGTGCAGAGGATGAGCAGCCCAGTGCAAAGCAAGCATCCCTGGGCAGTGAGGAGAGCACCCCAAAAGAGGATGGTGACGGAGCTAGTGCCAGCGATGCAACCGGAGAGAGTGCCAGCGCCAGTGCCAGTCAGGAGGAGGCAGAAGGCACGGCAGAGCCTGACAGCAGTCAAAGCAGTGAGGAGGCCACTGCTACCCCAGGAGCTGCAGACACTGAGAATGATTCGTCTCAGAGCTCTGAAAGCCTGGAGGATGACTCTGCTGAGCAGACTGTGGTGGTCACGACTGACGCAACCGAGGTCATCATTGCCAAATAAACAATCCACCAAGCACAAGACCCCAAAACTGCTGCCCACAGTGAAGAACACAGCTGTATCCAGAGTGGTGCTGAAGGTCAGTGTTTCCCAATCCTGGTCCTGGAAGCCCACTGCCCTGCACATTTAAGTGTTTTTCCAAATTCCGAAAAAAGGTGTAACCAAGGAAATGTTATCAGACAGTGATCAATGTGTTGCTTGCTTAAGAATCACCTCTGTGCTTACATGATTTTGTGAACCCATCCAAAGCTCATTAACAGTCCATTACTGAGCAGAAGTGGGCATGTTAAGACATTATGGCAGAGGGTCCCAGGACCAAGATTGGGGAAAAAAAACGCTATGAATGACTCACTTCACTATCCTTGAAAGGGGAAGTGAGAAAAAAAAAGGCACGATGCAAATGATTCAATTTAGACAAGCCTGTTCCTGGGCTGTGGCTGCATGATGCTACCTGTAAAGAAGCAGTTTCATCACAACAACAATTTGCACATTTATTACATTATGTGTATGTAATATTTTATATTGTCTTGTATCATGATTTATCCTTTACAAATAAATCAGTTTTTTTTTTCAAAAAAACAAAAAAGCAGCAACTTGTTCTAACTGTTGTGTTGTGTGTTTTCATATTTATGCCCCTTCTTCCGCATCTCCACAATAGAACACTCAGAATTCGCTGTGCTGAACACTGTGCAAGTGAAACAAAAACTCACTTCATTTCTCACTGGAGGGCCACATCGTGGCAACATTACTCGGCATAATCCCAGTCCAGGCATACACTTAGCTTCAGCCTCAAGTCACAACTTTCATTATAATTTACAAGTCTGCATTGCAGACCATTGTCAAAGTCAGCATATTTTCTTTGTATAGCTTGATATACAGAGTAAAAGCTGTCGCATCAGCCTAGCCCACAGTGTCTTGAAGAGAAGTAGACAGAGGCTTATTTCAGCTGCAATCCCTCAGGAGCACTGATGTGTCTGTAATTACAACATGCTGAAGTTAAACTACATATTTTCAAACATTCCAACTACTGGAACATTGTAACAGTACTGCAGCATTCATGTCTGGATTCTGTGAACCTGACTGGATCTAATCTAAGTGAATAGAGATTATAAATTATGAAAAGTCCAGTAAAACCCCCCAAACTGCTAACTACGTGTATTGCAATATGTTCCACATACAGGGGCCCTGGTTTAATTGTTGAGAGTTCAGTTGTCTGCCACTAGAGGGCACCATTACCTCTAAGGACGCTCCAGACTAACCCTGCAGTGCACACAAAGGAGAAACTGGGTTGAAAGAAAACTAATAAGTGTTCCAAGCTGTTTTTAAACTTCCCAGCCATGGAAATTAATTAATCACCCACCAAGTCCAAATATAAAAAACTGCTTGTTTACATAACCCCTAGAAAAAGAAGAAGAAAAAAAATACAGTTGCCCACCCAAATAAACCTAATCCACCCCTCTCCATATAGCTGCCAGAAGGTGCACATCCTGAATCCTAACTAGTGTAGGGTGACTAGACGTCCTCTTTTACCCGGACATGTCCTCTTTTTTAGACTTGTCCGGGCGGAATTTCACAAACGTCCGGGATTTTCTTTTTCTAGAGCTTACACAGAATTTCGAGAAGCGTTTCGTTCACAAACTAGTCCCGCCCCCCCCTACTCCGTTTGGTTCGCTTGAGTGAGAAGGGGGCGTGGTGAAGTAGCCTAAAATCTTATGATTGGACGGTATGAATGTAGAGCTACCGTTATTGGTCGATAACCTTCTCTGTAAACATTTAATTGGTCAGTCTGCACGTCAGTAGTCCTTGTTTACCTCAGGCAAAGCTCATGTACCTACACTCATCTCGAGCAGCTATGCCGAAAGGTAAATGTAAGTTCTCGGATGAATTAAAAAAGAAATTCCCATGTTTTGTGTAGCAAATAAAGGTGTAAAGGACCTAAAAGCACACATAGGTTCAGCTAAGCATACAACGAGGGGCGAGAGCTCATCACCCCCTCCCCAACCCTGAGTTTAGTAAACAGCAGAAATTATACTGGAATATAACACAAAATCATTTCTTTAGGATCTGTTTCAGTTGTCTGAATAAATTTGGAATGTCAATGCTGAATTTATTTAAGGATTTTATTTTAACTTAAATGTGAGATTGTACAAAAGTGTATAAAAAAAAGTGCAGTACATAGCACCATGCATATCGTCACTACTGATACAAACTTTGTATCCCAGTAATAGTACTTTTACAGAAAGAAAAATCACTTTGCAGCAGTTATTATTAATTATTACTTCTTTTGTAATTTTTTAGCACTATAACTGGGCAAATTTTCATTTAATTTCCAAACAAGATAAAGCTGAACTTTTTGAATTATGTAAAAAAAATAATAAAAAGGTTTGCTCTAACAGCAAAAAGCTGACCTATTTACTTGATGTAAAACATATTCAGCCTAAAGGCTATACAAATTAATAAAAAATGAACAGTGCATTTGTGAGGCATTTCTAAAAAATTACAAAATGTTTTGATCAGATCAGTGCATTTTTAAAAACTAAACTAAACATTCATTTGAAAATTTGATCAATTTCATTAACCATCCATAACACAAAGCAGTGCTTTAGTTGTCTCCTCTGCGCTCAGTTGTCTTATGTAGGACAGTGAAACAGGTGATATCTTCAGGAGTGTTAACGATTTCTGTGGTGGTTGGTCTGATAGTTACAGGTCCAGGAGTGGTGAGAACATCCTCCTCTGATGATGAAGATTCACTGGATTGAGAAGAACTGGACAGAGAGCCACTGGATTCACTGGATCTTGAAGTCTCTTTTGACTCAGATGACTGCAAACTATCCTCATCTGACTGCAGACTATCCTCATCTGACTCGTCCCTTGATTCACTAGAATCCAGAGATTCAGATGTTTGGACAGTGTTTGGATATATTTGATTCCATGAATGAAACTGTAAAAGACAAACATTTGTAATTGTGATGCTGAAAATAATTTAAAAAACAACATCAGCTCAGACAAGCCCCATCTGTTACCTAATCCTAATCCACCTTACTATGGTAGGATGCACCCACACATGGAGCGTTTCTGCATGGATTTGATGGAATTCAACCATGAAGACAGTAGTGAGGTACACCACTCAAACTCAGCAAAAAGAAGTTATTGGATGGAGCTCCACCACTTCAGAGAAAACAATTCCATTGCTCCTCTGCCTTTATAGCCCACGCTTTGCATTAAGAACAGTGATTTCCAGCTTGATGCATATAATTCAGTGATTATAAGGAGATCATCAAAGTTGTAGTGTTTTTTTTTTTAATTACATGACTTCAGTCTCAGAAAAAAGACAAATGACAATAGAGCCAGTTAATTAGCTGAATAACAGTGACTGAAACGTACAGGTTTCGAGAGAACGGATGCCATAATCAGCATGAGCAGTGCAGTCCGCAATGTCCACATCCTTTCAGTTCAGAAAATGACCTGCACAAAAGCTTCATAGGTTACAAATATTATCATGACAACAGAAACGTTAAGAGCAATAAAGCAACTACAGAATCATGAATGTAATTTTTATCATTAGTTCTACATAACTACTATGTTATGACACTGGAATTAAATAAGAATTAGAAGTGAATTAACTTGCTTACCTTGCTCTGTCTACTTCCAACAGTTTCAGTGTTTACCGTAAACACCAGTCCTGCTCTATCTCATATAGTGAAGAGTGGTGAGTAAGTGGAGGGCTGGGTCAGACGAGAATGAGTCCAGACAGATGAACGTGTGGTAGTGCGTAATTGTGTGGCTTTAAGCAACATCCGGATCTTTTTCTCTCTCTCAGTGTCCTTGTTACTTCTCCGTAATTAGCATGTGGCAATCCAACCAACAGTTTAAATCACTCAGTGCCATTGTACACTGTTTGAAACAAGGCAGAAAATGTCTAAAAGTAAAGAAGAAATTAACTGCCTGGACACTTTCTTTTCTTTTCTGTAAAAAAACAGTGAAAAACGTAAAATGGATTTACACTTTCAGCCATAAACACAGGTTCTGTATCACAAATAACACTCAAGTTCATCCCAAATATAATGAATCTTATAATGAGTCAGATCTTACGTTGGCTGCTCAAGAGTGTCCCATTTAAAGTTGTCTAGAAAGATTCTAGATTCTATTTTATCTTTGCATTCAAAAGCTTTTATTCTGCTTTGTTAATTGATTGAATGAATGAATGATAAATGATTGGATGATGAATGAATAAAAACTCGATTATCAGAATATCACTAAGGGGCCAGTAAAATTTCCCAAATATTTTATCCATCACAACCAGCCACAAATCTCGTGTTTTTGTGCTCTGTGATTTCGTTGTTTATATTGAATTCTGTGTGGTTGCTTGGTTTTGACTTTGTGACATTCCTACTTCGACTACGTGTTTGTTTTTGCCCCGTTTGGTTACTGATGTTAGATCTGTTATTTGTAAAGTATTTTAAACACTGTGTATATATTTCACCAGAGTAGAGTTGGCTGCTGTTTGTTTTGGGAGTGGGTTTTGTGTGTGTTTTTGTATATATTTAAGGAGTGAGGTAAGACATTGTATTTTGTTTCCTTTTGTTTTCACTTAGGTAAATTAGAGCTGTCTGTGGGTCAGTTAGGAGGGGTGTATGTTTGTTATTTTTGTCGGCATCAGGCCATCCCGAAGTTCACTGGTGTTTGTGTCATTTGTAAAAATCACATCTACAATATACATTCTATTCATTATATATCTGTATTTCTGTTTGTGTCCTTTTTGTCCACATTCTCCTCTCTGTTACTGTTATTCATTTCCCATACATTAATCACAACAACACACCTCGTTCGGTTACGGCTCAACCTTAGACCGGGTCGTAAGAAGTCACATTTAACAGTGACTTTTTTTTTAATTACATGATGTAAAAAATGATGAACAGTTTCCTTCGTCCAGGTGAGTGACTCAGCGTCTGTGAGCTAATGTTTCTGACTTAAGCTGGTCGACCATTGCTTAGACTGGGGCACTGAAGAATTGATCCTTTCTGTCATCTGAAGGGTCAGCTATAATCAAATATGCTCTAAACACAGGATGGCTTAGTGCTGTGTAAGAGTGATTCTCACACCACAGAAATGTTGAGTTCATATACAGTAGGTTCATGTGCAGAGCAATGCCACCCTGGAAATCCAAGCTCTGCTCACTTATGCAGGTATTTCAGTTATGCAAATGCTTGAGTGTTTCTGCACCACTGATATTTTGGATCGTTTTTTTTTTTGCACTGGAGCTTGGAAAGAAATGTAATTTTAAAGATTTATAATGATCTTCTCATTTAATTTCACAGTCTGCAAAACTGTGATCAGGAGTGTTCATAGATCTGCATGCAACTCTACGTGAAAAGCCTTTACCTGATTGAATAACTATAAATAACTCAACAGCAATCCTGGCTGCAGTATTAGTGGTCATAGCATGGATACATCAACACTCTACAGACTGTCAGGACATTTGTGGACACATTCCTGAGTGTAAATTGTTGCCACTGGGAAGTTCCAACTCCAGAAGTGTGGGCAGGTGAAAACAAAGCTCTGATCACTGGGCTATGCTTCACACTGATGTTGTCATCGGCTCCAGAGCAAACTAGTTTTTTAACCTCACTTCTGAAACAATTAACTGAAATTTCCAATGTGTCAGAGCTCACCCACGTTTCCTTTCCTCTCTGTATAAGGATCTAAGGTTGCCTCCTATTGTGGTTTATATCAGTGCTTACACAGCAGCCACCCACAGCTTGATACTGGCATTATTTATTTAGTTTATTTTTTAACTAAAATACTTACTCATTCATTATTCATTTTGTGAAGATTCCATGGTACAAATAAAATCATATTAATAATAATAATAATAATTATGTAGCTGCTGTGGTCACTGTGGATAATACCGTTTACCAAATAAATATATCTTTTTTTTTTTACTTACACCTACTAAATAAACTGATCTCCTTCTTCTGAAAAACTACAAAAACTTAAAAGATATGTTTAATACATATTGTGTTGTACAATTGTTATATTTGTGGTTATATTGTCACTTTAAGTACTCCTGTGTAGTAAGGTTACATAATACACAATAGTCTGTAATTCTATTGTTTGAACAAAAAGGTATTAGAAGCCAGATAAACCGTCTTATTCTAAAACGAATTAAATGTTCAGAAATGGGTTGAATAATTTTATATATTCCCAATATAAAATATTTTGGCTGCTTTTACTTAGATTTTACTATTGCAGTTATTGAAGTACAATATAAGAGGCTGTATTTCATTATCTAGTATGAGATGAAGACGTCAGATGAGATCAGAGCTTCACTGATTAAAAACCATAGCTGTTTGCATCCGATATTCATTCATTCATTATCTGTAACCGCTTATTCAGTTCAGGGTCGCGGGGGGTCCAGAGCCTACCTGGAATCATTGGGCGCAAGGCGGGAATACACCCTGGAGGGGGCGCCAGTCCTTCACAGGGCAACGCAGACACACACACTCACACACATTCACACCTACGGACACTTTTGAGTCGCCAATCCACCTACCAATGTGTGTTTTTGGACTGTGGGAGGAAACCGGAGCACCCGGAGGAAACCCACGCAGACACAGGGAGAACACACCAACTCCTCACAGACAGTCACCCGGAGCGGGAATCAAACCCACAACCTCCAGGCCCCTGGAGCTGTGTGACTGCGACACTACATGCTTCGCCACCATGCCACCCTACATCCGATATTATTTTATTAATGATTTTATTCACATTAGGAAACTACAGTTGTACAGACTCACTGTAAAATGGATGCATTCTAATTTCTCTATTAAATCTTTTTAAACCTGGCCACCCCATGTTGGGGGCCTGCTGGAACATGAAACAACAACAACAACAAAACAAACATAAAAACAATCTGAGTCATCATTTAAACTGAGCACTTTAGAGAAAAATGTAAAAATAATAAACAATAACTTACAAATATGGTTTCTATATTTTGTTTGTGGAATAATTGGTGCATTATTAATAAAGTTAATAACAACTCAATTTTCACCGCGACCCTGACATGGACAAGCGAAATAGATGAATGAATGAATGAACAACTTATTTTTTGTTTGTTTAATAGGCATCCATGTTGACTCCTGGAGAGACGTGTCCTCCGCTGATGAATGGATAACCTGTGTATGCATATTATTTTAGAGCAAGTCTCTGAAAACTGAATTAGTGTAGCTCTGTAACATGTAATTTATTTATTTATTTATTTTTTTGTATATGAATATCTGCATAAATGCATGCACTTATTTAAAAAACAAACTACTGCTTTGTTTTATACTCATTTTCATAACAAAACAAAGCTAATGTGCTGTTTTTTTTAACCAGGCTCAGACTGTATCTATTGACCTATAACACTGTCCTAAAGAAACATTAAAGAACACTCTGAGAGCTGTTGCAATTCTCTGAATATTTTTCAGTTCCACACTTGTCCAATCCTAATTACTATCTATGCTTTCGTGGTTTATAAGGCAACACAGAACGCGTCACACTGCGGTTGAACAGAGGAGGAGAAAACAACTCAGTTCACACTGGGTCACAGTGAAGACATTTTCAAAAGAATGTACTGCCATCTACTGGTCAAACAGTGATAATGACTTTTAAAGGGACAGCTCCTGTTTTCACAAGTTCCAGACTTGTGTTACCTACATGAGAAACATGCAACAAAAACATTAATTTGATGGTTTCAGACCACTAACCTACAACTATTGTTTTAGTCCAAAACTAAAACAAATGGGTAATTATTATGCTATGGTTAACATTTAACATTTATATTGCAAGATATTTTAAAAGTTGTTTTATACATAATAACAATATACACAGTGCAGATATAAGTGGGCTAAAAAGACTAAAGAAAGTAATTTTCTTTGGTTTATCTTCAGTTATGTTTGCTTCACGGGTTGCATCATGCTTTACACAAATGTAATGCACACTCAAACACACAGAGGAAGTGAGGAGGAAGGACAGGCATGTGTCATCATGATGGCTCCCTCTTATACACCAACCTTATAAGTTTATATGTGTGTGTGTGTGAGGTGTTTGAGGTGTTTGAGGAGGGGTGGGGTGTGGGGTACAGACATGAGACATTTTTGTAAACTAAATAAATCCTGTTTACACCCACACACTCTCTCCACTAGCTGGTCCCCACAATGTAAATCATTACATTGTAAGGTGAGGGCATGTTTTAAGGTTGGGTTATGGTTAGGGTTAAGGTTAATCCACAAATAATTGTGAAAATGTTAATTACAAGCCTCCATAAAATAAATAGAATCAAGGTAATGTCCCCACAATTAACAGATACAAAATTTTTGTGTGTATGTGTGTGTGTGTTTTAACCACAGAGAGGCCTACTTTCACAAATGCTTTCACCTTTCACTGGAAAAACATGGGTTTCACAAAGTAATGTTAACCTCCACACACACTGTTACACATACAATGTAAATCTTTAGACCTTTTTTCTGTAATAAAATGAATAAAGCACACTGTGAAGCTGATTTGCTTGAGAACAGATGGTGGTAAGTGTGATACCATTTCACAGTGTTTAAAGCCTTAACACATTAACGATAACAAGTGCTATTTTAATTTTTTAGTTTAACTGATGGTACAGTCGGGACAATGAGGGGTCCTTAATAGTTCTTAGATGTATACTTGGGTGTATCATTCGAGGAAATTTCTATACATTTGAAAGAAAAGTCTGTTGGTCCTGTAGGGAATCATCATTTTAAATAATATAATGTAATACATAGGAAATTTTGTAAACATCAAAAAATCAAAGTAATTACGATTTTTAATAAAATTTACTGTATATTTTGGTGGACTAGTAAATAACTACACAGTAAATTATTTTGCAATTAATATGAGTTTAATTGATAAATTATAAATACAATTTAAGCCATAAAATACCTAATCTCTCGAAAGGGGATTCCACCAGTGTTTCTGTATAAATCATTGCTTGAAATGTAAACAAGTAAAGAGTAAATCAGTTTGGTTTTACTTGAACTGGTTAATAAACTCACAGACTTTTAAGGTACAACCCCAAAAGAATTTAAACCGGTCCATTTTATGAAATGAAACAATGTATGATTTTTTTTTTTAGATGGCACGGTTGTGCAACAGGTAGTGTCACTATCACACAGCTCCTGGGGTTGTGGCTTTGAGCCCCACTCCCGGTCACTGTCTTTGATGTGGAATTTGGTGTGTTCTCCCTGTGTCCTTGTGGGTTTCTTCCATGTGTTCAGGTTTCCTTCCAAGGTCCAAAAGCACCCATTCGTAGGTGGATTGGCTACTCACAAGTGTCCAAAGGTGCGAGTGTTTAAGTGAATGTATAAGTGTGTTTCGCTTTGGACTTGACTGGTGCCCCTTTTTGCCCAGTGATTCCAGGTAGGCTCCGGACTCACTGCGAAACTGAACTGGATAAGCTGTTACGGGCAAATGACTGAATTAATTTTTTTATTTGCCTGGTAACTCCCTAAATGAATATTATCTAAAAACATATTTTAGGCCATCTTTCTATCTCAGAACTATCAGCTAATGTCTCAGGCATCATATAAAAATCAGGCAGAAACATTAAAACGTTACATTTAATTAGCACAAGCCAGTTTCACATTCCACACAAAACGGAATTGAAGATGTCTGAATTTTCATACAGGAAGAGCAATGCTTTCTTGCCCAACAGCTTTCAGCTTGTTTGCACCTTTCTAAATCTGCCTTTTAATTGTTCTGTACTTCATAAACAATACATTCATACACTGGCGACTGAGCCTTGCTCACAAATATTTTACATATTAAAACATAATGTAGAACATTTCCAGTTAATGTGTTTCAAAATCCCGTGGATGTTCTCCTGTGGTTTGAAACTGTGCTAAAAAACAGACTGACATACAAACAGGAAGCAGAGGTGGCAAGTGACACAGTACACAGTGAAGTCTGTTCATTGATGGAAAGTAGATCAGCATTACAGAGCATTACATTTACATTTCCTACTACAGAACTGTAGCAGCATCAAGTTGATCAGATGGCCAGATGTTATGACTCCATCTCCTCCTGTTCCTTAGTGGTTTATTTTAGCCTCTAATAACAGCCTTGACCATTCCATTCGTAATTGCATGCTGCCTTTTAATCCCTATCATTATATTGACAAGCAAATAAAACTCTCATCTGTTTGTTATTTTAAAGGTTTAGAAAATGATTCTTGACTGCTGTGTTTATCAAAGGATGAGAGATTTTCTAAAGATAAATGGTGGGTGGGAAAGTGAAGAAAGAGCACTGTGATTATGAGGCTGTAATGAAAAGAACAGAACTTACTACTAGAAGGTGCATGAGTCTATGAGATACTGGGAGATATTTACAATTTACTGAATCAATACAGTTTTGTAGCCCACGCGTGATCTTTTTTGATAATGTAATATTGTTCTACTGTACTAATGTACTAATACATGTAGTAGAGGGTAATGTAGTTTGGAGTCTTGTCCAAGTACTCATATTCATATAGTGTGGTGTTCCTGCCCAAGCTGGAAATGGAACCTTAGTCTGTTGTTAAACGTGAGATTGTGAATCGTCCAGATTAATTACAATCCTTTTCAAAACTAGATTTAAGATTTATATACTTGGCCTTGCTAATTCCCCTCAAATGTATCTTTACTGCCATATTTGAGCCCATTCCAGTACTTTAGAAGGTCACATTAAATTAGGCATATATGAGCCCTCCAATCAGCATGAAACAGAAAATCTAAGTGTCTATTTTAGCAATGGTGCTTGTCTAGAACTGTAATCTTACAACCTAAAACAATGGCGCATAATGCTTTTTGACAAAAAATATTATTCACTAAATAGAAACGTTTGAGCTGTGAAGTTATATTTATTACATTTGGCACTTTACTGATATCACTTAACTCAAAATTGCTAATCAAGCTAAAAATGTCCCAACTAGCAACAGCAAAAATACAACAAATGGGCCAAAATGTAAACAATTCTCATAGCCAGCTATAATCAACTACTTCAAAATGTTAAATATACCATGTTCAAATTGTAAACAATGTATATGTATGTGCTTTTGTTGTGTTCGTTTTATTTGATTTATATCTATGAAAATAACTAATTGTAGTGGGTTTTCCTTTTCTGCTGCTGTCTTCTGTGACTACTCACCAGGGGAGTGTGGTTTCTTTGTAGCTGCTGAGTGATTAGCTGGTTGCTATCTTCTATGCTAACAGTTGGGCCTACTGCAGGGAAGCCAGTCTTAGTTGCTGCTAAGATCCTCATTGCCTCTGCTTGTCAGGAAGCAGCTCGCTAACACTACCACTAGTTGCTGCTGATTTCGGTTTAGGAAGCTTGTTCTCACTGCCACTGCTCAACAGTCTGTTGGTGCTGACCCTGGCTGCTGCGGGTGTCAGCCAAGATTCTGCTGCTGATGTCAACTGGGGGACATGTCATCAGCTTCCAGTCTGCTAAATCTGCTTGAATTTACAGTGAATGTCAGTTAATGAGCCAGTTTTACCCATGTATCTGTGCTGCTTGCTGGCTGGCTACGTACTTTTACACCTATTTGTGTTGTTTTGAATTCTGTGTTGCTGTATTCTTGTTTGTCTTTTGGTGTTCTTTGCTCTTCGTACTATCATTGTAAGTTCTTTGGAAACTTGAAAAGCGATCTTTAAATGATCTCTGATACGTATATATAGTGTCCTAGAGCATGTGAAATTTGATGATGACAGCTCAGACATGCCAGAACGAAAGAATTAATAAATCACAAATATATCAGCAGGATGTTCTGTGAAATTATGAATGTAGAACACATTTCAGTAAGTGTGATTATCATCCAATTGCAACACTTCCTGAATTGTCCAATAAAAAACCCAGCATACATTAATATTAACATGAATTTTCATTATTAATATATCTAATTCCAGCACTACACTGCAAATGTGTCAAAGGAATTTTGACCATTCCTGTTGCTGAAATATTTTAAGATAATACTGTAAAACATTTACATTTTATATTGTATCAATTAAACAGTAGTCTTAAAGTCAAAAGTGTTGTATTGATGACAAAACAAGCTAAGATTATAGATTAATACTGAAAACAAAAATTTGGGGTAAGAGACATATTTAATATATACAAAAATTAAACTCAAGTAACCAAATGTATGAAAATATTAATAATCACAAACTGAACATATTAAATAAATTATCTAAGTTTAAAATGTTTACACTTTCCAGATATTGTGTTCTGAAGTTTTTTTTTTAAGCGCACACATTTAACTTTTGTCACTTCATATAATTTCTTTGAAACTTTACTTTTCACATTCCCAGATGTATCAGACAATAGCACATTCAGTGGTAAAATAGCAGACAGCACTGATCATCAGAACATCAGAACTAGAATCAACACTCTCAAGAGTTAACTTCTATACTCCAAACGCTCTGTCTGAAATATGGGCACAAAGCAGCTGGATTACTTCACTTATCCCTCGTACATGGGGTTGAGGACGTTGCCCACTGACCCGTACTCTGTGTCATCCAGCAGCCGGCCGTAAGATGGTCTCCTGTCACACACAGAGCAGACAAAGCATGGACTGTTAGTTAACCTATAACTTGTGACCCACATCTCCTTTGTTGAGTAATTATATGAGTATGTTCTAAAATTTTATGACATGCAACTGAATATACTGGAATATACTGCTATTAGACAGTAGATCAGCTTATAGTGGTGTCTATTACACCTGAGGAAAATTCTTTATATTACATTTGAGATTTTTAATGAATATTGTGATGAATATATGTGGTTTCCCTTTAGAATTGAATGTTGTTCCACTACACAATCAAAAGCATGAACCAGGAACCAAATAACTTCTAGTTGTTACTTTTCCACCAGCTGGAACCATCATAAAGTACGCAATTGACATTTGATGGTAATTTTATATTAATCTATTGCATTTAACTGGGCTAAATAGCTACCTTGATGACTTAACTAAATGGCTGATATGAAACAATATATTGCACTATTCTGAGAACACACTCCCAATACTCTACATTTACAGACTTCTATAGTCCAAATGTGCTTCAGTTTATTTCTCATTGTGAGAAGATACACATTAACTTTGCTTACTAGTGAGTTTAACACCAGTGGTGCTGACATAAAATAACAATGCACTTTTTTGCTTTTACAATTTCCCCGTGAACACAAATATATGTGTAGATTCAAGCAAAATTATTTACTGTATGAAAATGCGAGCAAAGGCTGTTGTTCTGTGGAGGATAATACAATAATTCCTTGGTTATTCCTTGGTATATGAGGAGTTTATATTCATCTGGACAAGTATAAATGTAATGTGTTCTATGGACATCCAGTTTTAGGTTATTAGGTTCTAAAAAGTATAAGACCCATAGGCCTGAAGTCTTTAATGTTGGGCCAATGGCAAAAACAGCAGTTTTTGGGTTCCAAAGAATACAGTTTTTTTTCGGTGGAAAAATATACTACTATAAGTACACAATTAATAAATAATACTTTACTCTTGAGTAAAGTACAAATCTTTTAAAATAATACACTTGTTAGAAACAATAGAAATAATTACCTGATTAATATATACTAACATAAACCAACCTCTAGAACAGCATGCTAGTTTGTGCTTAGTTTTTCAGCATTAACTTGTGTAGTAACCAGTCACAGTTATAATATACCTCTGAACATATTAAATGGAAACGTCAAATTTCCTTTCATATATATTGTTTTGGACAAAGTTCAGAGATACAGAGTAATGCTGTCATAGTGATGACTCCTAGCATATTCGCTAATGAGACTTGGCTTACCTCATTTTGCAATAATAGGCTCCGCCAAATAAGATTATCACAAGGACAATGAACCCGATGACTATGGCTGCAACACTTGCTGCAGAAAAAACACAAAAACATGTCACATGATTTCTGATTAGTGTCAACCTTTAACTATGAGTGCCAAGAAATATTTTGTGTCACAATCAATATATTCACATTTTGGAGGCCCTTTCCCCTTTTCCAAGAACTTAACAAAATTCAGAAAAAATAAATAAATAAAAAGTAAGAACTCAAAAATAGACCAAGATAGTGTTGTGTCATACTTAACTACACAGGTAAGATACACAACTGAGGATATTTTTAAACACTTATTATTGCTGTTCAAATAAAAACGTACCATTTTTCTCACCCTTTAGTTCACTACATCATTTAAACACAAGGCTTTCCTTCATGTTGTGTAAAAATGTAATAATGAATGGACCAAAATATATGCTCCAAAATGACTTAAAAATGAATAAAACCTTTTAACTTTGACTTCCACTGAATGTTAAGAAAGCTTTTTTTCTTCACCTGTAAAGTAACCATTTTGAAAATAGAGAAAGTACAAGAAGGAATTGTTCCAGGAAGAAGCCTTCTGTTAGTTAACATTCATTCATTCATTTATTCATTGTCTGTATCCGCTTATTAAGTTCAGGGCCGCAGTGGGTCTGGAGCCTATCCAGAATCACTGGGCACAAGGCGGGAACACACTCCCGGAGCAGGACATGAACCCACACCCCCCCCGGTCCTTGGACACAACTTGTGGTGCCACTACTGCCCTAATTAGTTAACAATAATAATAAAAGGTACCTACAGCCTGTACTGTTTTACATTAAGGGCTTGGGGATCATTAACATCTGGGCAATGGATATATTCTGAGATTTATTTATGTTTTTTTAATTATTGATTATAAAATTAATTTGCACTTTTAAAGTTTAAACATAGCAGTAGTTATTTAATTATAATTCTACACAGGATAAGATGTAAAATATCCTATGCCAATCCATTAGAACTTCACATAGGGCCCAAGCCAATCTCTTCCTACCTGCAGCCACAAAATATCTGCTGTTTAAATCATACGCCTTAACCCTACGTTTGCTGTAGCCATTTATGGTCCAATCAGCAACCAGCTACCAGCTTAACAACTACGGTTCCTCATTGAGCCCGTCACCCAACTGAGAACTGAGAAAATACTATAGGGGACATCTGAGGATTCTTATACTTTTAATATAGTAAGAGTCAAATTATTTATAACAACCATAAAAGAGTAAACTAATATTAAGAACAGATATATGTGAAGAGCATTGTGAAAAAAATGTCATTTTTTTATTCTTAAATATTCAAAAATGAACACAAAATATGAACTGAACAGGTTCATTATTAATAATCTAGCTTTTCCACTTATTTGTGATCAAAGTTTTCAGATACATCACAAAGCATAAAGAGCAGATGCGACTGATGGAAATCTATGGCCTTACCTGAGCTCAGTGCCTCAGAGGGTTTCTGCGTTGATGATGGAGGAGTCTTAGTCGATGTATGTCGAATGGCTGAAGTGGAGGGCTGGGGTTTGGTTGAAGAAGAAATGGCTGTTGATCTAGAAGTCGTTTTTTCGGTAGTTGCATTAGAAAACGTTGGGAAGTTCGACGTCACTGAGGGAGTCCTTGTTGTTGTGACGTTTTCAGTGGGTATGGTCTGGTTTATGGTTAGAGTTGTTGATTTCTCTGTAGATGTCCCATTATGTGAGATATTTAATGTGGTATACTCTGTAGTTTGTGAGCTTATGGTGGAGCTGTTAGTTGGGAATACAGAGGCTGTGGGTGACTTGCTTATGGCGGCAGTTGATGGATGTTGAGTAATTGTACTGGTATTTGATGAGTTTGTGGTGCTGATTATATTAGTAGCTGAAAAGGTTGTGGCGTTGATTGTATTGTTAATTGATGGGGTTGTGGCGTTAGTTGTATAAGTAGTTGATGGGGTTGTGGAGTTGAATGTAGTTGGTTGCACTGTTGCTAGTGAAGAATTAACTGTAGATGAGTACCCTGTTAAAATTGTTGTTGGTGATGATGGTATTGTCTTTGTCACGTTCAAGGAAGTGGTACGGGTTTCAATCGCACATCCTCCTCTAATGAACATCAGACCTTAAAGAAATATCATCACAGACACAAACACACACACACACACACACACATCATCATCATCATCTTCATCATCTTCCACGCAGAGGCGTCAGCATTCATTTCACCTTTTATTGCAATGATCTAAGACCTGATAAACATCTTCTTCTTAAATAAAGAGTAACAAGAATTGCAACAAGAATCCACACGTTTAGCTTCAATCACCACAACATTTGTGAACAATTCTAATTCATTAAGTCTGTCCAGAAGGAATATCTCACATCACACTACTGTTAATCACCATGTAATTATGCAAAGATCAGTAGTATTCGCTTTTAAAATGTAAAAATCTAAGCTTTAATGCTCAAATCTAAACATCAAATTCATTAGATATTAAACGGTGACTGTTTATAAACTGTAATAAATAGTTACTCAGATGTAACAGTAGCTTCAAAACTACACCGCAACTCAGAGGATGTTCACTTCCCTGCGTTCATTAAAGAATGGCTGACAGTGAATTAGTTTCAGAAAACAGTACCAGCTTTAAACGTTGTAGAAAAACCTACCTGAGATCAATATAAAAGTGAAGCTCACTACTGGACGGTAACTTCTCATTTTCATCCCTCGCTTTTGTCAGTTCCTCCGCGCGGACTGCAGGTGTGTCTTGTGTGAGGAGGAAACTCACTGATGATGGGTAATCTCACTTTACTCCACCCGTATTCCGCAGGCCACGCCCTCAGACAGCTGATTGGCTGCTGAGCTCTGACGCCTTGCTCCTGGATTGGCGGAAGTTGGTGGAGTAAAAACATTACATTAAAAACAGATATGTAACGAAATTCGTATTAATTAATTTCAGTATTCAGTATTACATAAAATATTATATATTATAATCCTATATTAATATATTAAAATAAATTAATAAAATATATTATTGTTTTCTTCGTCTTTATCTCTCCATGGTGTAACTTTTAGAGGGTTTCAGATAAAGGCCTAGGTCCAGGTTCGTATTTTTCTGTAATATTCTCCAAATTTACAATATAAACATTTTCTCGGCTTTTCGGATGATAAAATATGATAATTACATTTTAGGATAACTGCATTTTATTTTACAGAAAACACCGATATGTAATTTGTATCATAGACAGCTTTAACCAACAAGCAGGTCTTTTTTGCTTGTCGTTCCTAGAGTCACCGCAAGGGGGAGACAAGCTCATATTGTTGGAAAATGAAAGAAAACGGCAGCCACTCCGTTTTCCGTTGTAAAATACACACGGCGCGATTTATCAATTACATATTTTTAAGTACAATATTTTCAGACCTTTATTAGAGATTTAACTCACAGACGAGGTGAAGCGATAAGTAGTCGCGCTGATATACGTCTAGGGTCCCGGGGTCATGGGTTCAATTCTTCCAGGTCACTGTCTGCGAGGTGTTTGGTGTGTTCTGTGTGAGCGTCCACAAGCATCTCGGGTTTCCTCCCCATGAAATGAAAGCGAAAATAATTTGTGACTGATAAATGGTCACCCTGTCCATAGTCTGTCTGGGTAGACTCTGGACTCACTGCAACACTGAACAGAATGAAGTGGATACAGAAGACAAACGAATGGGAAAGGGGTTTTCTAAACAACAAACACCATACATAATTTTTGTTAATATTTCTAACATACAGATACGATACGATGGTCAGTGAAAACACGAGAAATCATTGTGCATCATATGTATCCGTAAAAAACAATGCTCAACAGAATTTACAAATCACAGATTCTTGTTTATAACTCATTTTACCGTGAAATATTCTCTGTAAATGGGGTTCATATTCCTTTTGTGACAATATTAAAAGATTTCCCTTTGGCTTCTCTGTGTGATTTCTAATTTCTGGTGTTGGTGTTCTTGAATGATTATAAAGAATATATTTTTAAACAATCATGTTCCAATCAGTGTCCAAATGCAGAACTAAACAAACTACAACATTTCCATTTTCCAGAGCAGCTTATATTTACACAGTGTGAAATCATATTAGTGATGAATAGACTAATATAAAATGTTTTAGACATATTTTAATATTTCTTTCTGATGGCAAGTGTGTGCTAACAGTGAATATTTAGCTTGAACAAACATAGCTTCTTTAGTTGTAATATGGTTTAATCAAGGCTTTGTTAGTAAATGGTAAAGAACGACTGTAAAAGTGGGCGTAGGAAAAAAAAAAGGGTGATGTGGAGCTGGATTATATGCTAATAATCCGGTTCCACAGCTGTTGACCTAGTGCTCCGTCATTTCTTTAGTCTGTGAAAAAAAAAAAACAGCAACCAAATCAGGTTCATCCTCATTCCAGGCTTCCTGCAACCTCTGTACACATTTATTTTTGTTTTGCCTCAAGGTGAGTGAGAGTATAATAATATTTTAAGAGAAAAGCTCACTTATGATTCTAATTATCACAAAGATTTTTGACTAATTACAGCACATATGAGACATACAGCACTTTGTACAATTTTGGTTACTGACTGGAAAGCTCAGAGCCCTGGGGCCTTTGTACCCATATCTGTCTATAACATGGTCACAAGTCTTCAACTTGAAAAGAATAGCAGTGAGAGTGCTACAACCCTTCGAAAAAAAGTGGTGTTCAACACTGCTCTTTAATAAATTAAGCGGTTTTATAAATAAAGCCACTGGACTGCCACCCTTTAAATAGATTTTATCAGGTCTTAAACCTGTTTGGAACAACTAGGAAGCTGTTTCTGTGTGACAGTCTGCACATAGCGTTATCACATACATAATCTGACTCTGTGAAATGACAGGTATGTCTCAGGAGTTTCGAGACACTCATTCCACAGTGAACATGTGTTAAAAATATCTGTACTGAAACTAAGAGATCCTCCTCCCTGATTTTTTCACACTAGTAATCAGTTCACTTTATATATTCCACTACGGATTAAATAAAACAATTAAATCCCAATTTTGTTGCCCTGAAGAATAGAGAAGCGTGTAATAGATTTATTCATAGCCACGTGTCTCTGATTATGTGTTACACTTATAAACAAGTTCTCCGCATTTCTCCCAAAAGCACTAGAGCATGTTGGTTGTTGAATTGGCTGTGTAAACATTGCCCATAGGGGTGAGTGACTGTGTGAGTGACTGTGTGAGTGGGTGATACTCTGGTGTCCTGTGCAGGATGTGTTGCTGCCTTGTGCACAGTGATTCTGGGAAATAAATGTAGGAAAGAATGAATGTTTCTCAGCTAGAACATACTGTCTTTGTAAAAAAAAATCTACTTGGCATATAATCTTTACATTTTATGGGTCTAAAAACAGTTTGTGTGTTCTCCCCGTGTCCGCGTGGGTTTTCTCCAGGTGTTCCGGTTTCCTCCCACAGTCCAAAAACACACGATGGTAGGTTGATTGGCGACTCAAAAGTGACCGTAGGTGTGAGTGAGTGTGTGAGTGTGTGTGTTGCCCTGTGAAGGACTGGTGCCCCCTCCAGGGTGTGTTCCCGCCTTGCGCTCAATGATTCCAGGTAGGCTCTGGACCCACCGCGACCCTGAATTGGATAAGCAGTTACAGATAATGGATGGATGGATGGATGGGTCTAAAAACATTAAAAAGGAGTAACACAAACTCTAGTCACTGACAGCACTAGGCACCGGTCTATTCAAATAGGTAGACATTGTGATTTTTGGGATGAACTAGAGCTTTGCTTTCTCATCTCACAAATAAGAACCACTGGTTACATTCCATAATCCACTAATCAGTCTGAATCACGCTGTTGTCTTTTTAATAACTGAATTATTCAAAGAGCAGATTCTCTGGTACAGTGTTAGAAAAACTCTGTGGTGGTTCCCTCAATGGTGCATGTTCATACTTTTAACTAGGAAACATTTAATCTCCAGGACTTATATTATGCTGTTTTGTTTAACACGGAAAAGAACTGAATGTATTTTTAGAGAACACAACTGGACTTTAACACCAGTGTTGTACCTTTAAAAGTTCACATACATTGTTTGTACTTTAGTGACCAATAATGTACCTGTACCATACCTTTTTTTTTCTCAGAGTGTGCTGGAAATTTGTGTCCTGGGCCTGTTGAGTTTACACAAAAGTACTGTATTCTGCAGCCACATTCGTCCAGTCACTGCACTGGCTCCTCTTATACAGGCCAGCCCTTATTCCCCCAAGAGACTGTAATAAAACTCTGCTGAAACTGGAGGCACTTTTCATCGTGGCTGAATAGCCAGTCACACCAGCAACCTACATCCCAACACAGCTGCTACTGCTACAGCCACAAGTGACTCTGGGTTCACCAATGCGCACTCCTGGAGTTTTGGTTTTTGGGCTGGTCTTGGGCCCTTGCGGTTGGATCTTGGACCTAATAAGCACATTAGCACCCTGTTGGCGCACTGTTCAAAATATCGCTAAACAGCCACAAGATCTGGTGCTGCAACAAGGACTATGGGACATATGCAGGACCTTCACAACATCCAGGAATGTGTACTGCAACCAACAGGACAGGGAATACTTCGCCAGCACTGTGGTCACCACCGGCCAAAAGTTGATGGTGACCTCTCTGGTGGTGAACCTGATTGGGCTGGTAGTGGTAGCGGCAGGAGTGAAGTGTTGGAGTAACAGACCGCCAGACTGGACAGTGACCACTGTCGGTGGCTTTCTTATGTTCTTCTCTGGGATTCTTGCTCTTATTCCTATTGCCTGGTTTACGCATAAGCTTCAAGGTATCACTTCCCTATCCACAGACATCCGTGTGGGTTACTGCATTGTGCTAGGCTACATGGGTGCTCTCATGGAAGTTTTTGGTGGGCTTGCAATGTTTTCTGGAATACGGAAAGGATTTGACAGGCTGAACCATGGCCAGAATCACATCAAGGACCGGACTGAGGATGTGGTGGCACAGAGGGACAGCCAGAACCAGAGCAGAATATACCAGGATCCATATCTCAACGATTCAGCCCAAGAGAGAGTTAGCTCACCGACCAGGAATCAAGAGAATGGACAAGTCAACATGTCCTATGTCTACGAGGCTGATTTATGAAGGAGAAGAGAGACTTGTGAGAGTGCTGTTTTATTGATAATGTATAATATAGACCTTTACTTATCCAGGGGTGATTCCATTATTCCAAGCTTGGAGTATTTAGCTCAGTTATAACAAGGCTTTAACTCATAAAATGTCATGTAATTCTAATCAAAATAAAGGAAAAAGAAACCTGACTCTTCTCCTTCATAAGATTTTTAGGAGATTTCCATGATGCACATTCTCTTTGAATATGGATTATTATCTCATTATCAGGCATTAAAGCTGCAGTTGGTGATTTTATTTTGTTTTCCAACTAGCACAAGGAAACTGCAAAACATGAACATTCATTCATTATCTGTAACCCTTATCCAGTTCAGGGTCGCAGTGGGCCCAGAGCCTACCTGGAATCATTGAGCGCAAGGTTGGAATACACCCTGGGGGGGCAGTCCTTCACAGGGCAACACAGACACACACACATTCACTCACACACTCACACCTACGGACCCTTTTGAGTCTCCAATCCACCTACCAATGTGTGTTTTTGGACTGTGGGAGGAAACTGGAGCACCCGAAGGAAACCCACACGGACACAGGGAGAACACACCACACTCCTCACAGACAGTCACTCAGAGGAAATCCAAGCGCACACAGGGAAAACACACCAAACTCCTCACAGACAGTCACCCAGAGGAAACCCACGCAGACACAGGGAGAACACACCACACTCCTCACAGACAGTCACCCGGAGGAAACCCACGCAGACACAGGGAGAACACACCACACTCCTCACAGACAGTCACCCGGAGGAAACCCACGCGGACACAGGGAGAACACACCACACTCCTCACAGACAGTCACCCGGAGCGGGAATCAAACCCACAACCATCAGGTCCCTGGAGCTGTGTGGCTGCGACACTACCTGCTGCACCACCGTACCGCCCAAAACATGAACATATTTATTATATTAATAGTTATTAAAAACAGTTAAATAAGTTATTTTACCTGTTGTTTTGACAAAACATTGCAGTGTATTATGGGTATACGATATCCGCTGTACATTGATTGTACACTACTTCTTGGGGTGCTTTTTGGGATTGTGTGAATGCACTGAATATTGTCCACTATGTTTTCAGCTGAGTTTTAGTTGAGTTTAGTGAAGACAAATAAGACAGTAATGAACAAAGGGCTTAACCCTTTCCTTTTAATTGTGTTGTGGAAAATAAATGACCAGTGCTGGACAGTCATTAGATTTTATTGCAGGAGAAACCTGTCTGGAACTGAACAGAAGCGCGAAAGAAAGGAAAGAGAGTCTTCGGTAAAACGGCATCGTCCTCGAGTTGCTTTCCTAAAAAAAGGAATGTTAAATGACCAGCGGTGGACGTTTATCCAGTTGCCGAAACTGCGCTGAGGAGGGTGGGAGTGAAGCGCCACACCCACAGCGAGGTTCCTCCCAGAGTTTCAGCCTCGAGTTTATTAAAACCTCCTGGGGAGGAAGCGTGTAGTTTTTACACTGAACGCTCCGCGCTGAGACACGTTTTAAGAGCTCCAAGCTCCGCGCCTGGACCCAGAGCAGCAGCACCATGCGCACTCCGGGCATCATCATCTTCGGGCTGGTGCTATCTCCGTGCGGCTGGATCCTGGACCTGACCAGCACCGTTGCACCCAACTGGCGTGTCTTGAGCGGCGTGAATGGGCAGACCAGTGACGCGCGGCTGAACGAGGGCATCTGGGACATCTGCCAGAGCTTCACAACTACCAGCACGGTGAACTGCAACCTGCGCAACACTGACCCAGTCTACTTCAGCAGTCAGATCATCCCCATCGCGCAGGGCATGATGGTGGCCTCGCTGGTGGTCACGCTGATCGGCCTGGCTGTGGTCACACCGGGCGCGCGCTGCTGGAGAGACAGACCACCCCGGTGGCCCCTCGTCTCCTTTGGCGCCGTGTTGATCTTCTGCTCGGGCGTACTCACCATCATCCCCATCGCCTGGTACACGCACCTGCTGCCCAGCCTCAACAGCACGTACACCTTCATCAACCCCTCCAACTCGAACATCTCCGTGGGCTACTGCATCGTGCTGGGCTACATCGGGGGCATCATGGAGGTGCTCGCGGGCGCCGTGCTCTTCGTGGGCGTGTGCCGGTGCTGCGATGGGAAGAACCGCGGAGAGAAGCCCCACTCGGCGACCATCACCCATCACCGCCCGAGGACCACCGCCAGCCACGCCCACACCTACGCCAGCAGGCCGCAAAGACCTGCGCCGCGTCCGCGCACCCACGCGCCCACCACCGTCAGCAGCAGCAGCACCAGTGCGGCCGCCTCCACCGCAGATGACGATCTGTACTTCCCCGGACAAAGCAAGGGCACCGTCAACCCGTCCTTCAGAGGGACACCGTACGACGCGGACCTGTGAAACTGTGTGTGAAGAAGAGGGAGCCCACCTTTTAGCGAAATAATGGCAAAATAAAGTAAAGCCATTCAATCTATTGAGGGGGAGTACCCAAGACCCCACCCCCTTGTAAAATTATGTGTACATTTTGTACACTACCATGATGTCTGATTTAAGCTCCTATGTTATCTTTATTGTGCTGTGGGAAGTTGTTGTCCACTCATGGGCGAAGTTCATCACCCTCAGTAGTAGGTTCTTTAAGGCCTCCAGCTGTTGTTAGTTTAAACGAATGAACTGAAACCTGCTTCCATAAAAAGCCTGTCAGTGTGTAAATCAACTGTAAATGTTTCTTATGGAATGGTATTACTATAGTTCATTTTAAAGGGACGCCAAAGTGCAATGTAAGAGGAGGACCCAGGGCCATAAATATTTAATTTATAAACCAACTCTATGTTCTTCTTTCAAAATACTCTAGGAATGATATTCTACTAATGATGGGTGTGGGTCTCTTTCTGAAGGTCCCGGTTCGGCCTTGGGGCGGCCTTGCTCTATTTCTGTCAGTTTACATATGAACTTAAAGGAACGAAGTTTGCCAGGATCCTCTCTTAAGATGAAGGTCCATCAGAAGCCACAAAAAAGAAGCTCACAAAAGGAATTGGTAACTAAATACAATAACAAATAGACTTGAACAAATAGACTTGAGTAGTGCTTAGGTTTTATTGCTTGCAAAAGCAAAGCACACATACATAGGACGGAGAAAAGGAAGTTTGTTACTAATCCCCCTGCCATCTTACACACCTTCACTGAACCTCTGCTGAACTTTTAAACCTCTCGTCGGAACCTTCTCCATAGAAATCCTCTCAAAGTGAATGATTGTTTACAGCTGCTTGAGCCCCAGCTCTCGTCCTGCACCGACACTTAAATGAAAGAATTCCAGCAGCGGCCTGCGGAAAGTGTGAAGGATTAATGCTCAGGCTGTGAAACAACTGATTACAAACATGGCACAGCCTTTACTACTGAAACTGACTCTATTTATTGCTTCATGTTATCAAATAGTTACTTAATTTCATCACAGTGTAGAACAACAACTGATTCATATGATAGTACAATAACATCTGTCAGACTGCTGAGAGACCAGGTGCAGTTATTTACCAAGTCTTTTTATTGTTATCATTTATTTTTTTAAATCTGTAATCACACAATGTTTAACACCGGCTGTCCTATGATGCTTGAAGTTTTGTTTTTGTAAATACGTGTTTTGAATTCTGAATTTGAGCCTTGTGGACAAACCTCTCACTCAGGTGTTTTAATATTTGAAGGTGTAAATAAATTGTATTCTTTATAAAGGCATGTGGATCAAGTCTTTTGTTTTTTAGCTGATGTAAAGAAATGTTGCTGAATGATTTAGGAGGGTCAGTTTTACTCAAGGAATTTGCAAAAAAAAAAAAAATCAAACAGAAACTATTTGACGTGCTTAATCCAGTGCGACTGGTTGGTCTGGTCTCGTTGGTGTGTCTCCACCTTAAATACTGATCGTTGAGTTAGCGCAAACACAAAGCTTGTGGTTGTTTGTTTGTCAGCTGACGATTAAAATGATGAAAGTACACTATTAGTTACTGAAAGTGTTGTTGAAACAGATGGTCAACTGTGATGAGATATCTACTCTAATAAACATGTAATGAAAGGTGATGCTAAGGAGCAACTGAACCTGAACATACTCACTGTGGCCAGTGTTGGTCAGAGGTATAAAACCCTGCTGCACTGAGCTGTGAAGAAATTGAAATGAGGTCACTGGAGTGATGGAGCTCCATCTAATATTTTCAGGATGAATTAGAGTGAGGTTTGTGACCCAGAACATTCATCATTCAACATTAGCATCAGATCAAATCAAATCCAATCAAAATGTATTTATATAGCGCTTTTCGGGTGGCACGGTGGCGCAGCAGGTAGTGTCACAGTCACACAGCTTGTGGGTTCAAGTCCTGCTCCAGGAGTTTGGTGTGTTCTCCCTGTGTCTGTGTGGGTTTCCTCCGGGTGACTGTCTGTGAGGAGTGTGGTGTGTTCTCCCTGTGTCTGTGTGGGTTTCCTCCGGGTGACTGTCTGTGAGGAGTGTGGTGTGTTCTCCTTGTGTCTGCGTGGGTTTCCTCTGAGTGACTGTCTGTGAGGAGTGTGGTGTGTTCTCCCTGTGTCTGCGTGGGTTTCCTCCAGGTGACTGTCTGTGAGGAGTGTGGTGTGTTCTTTCTGTGTGTGTGTGGGTTTCCTCCGGGTGACTGTCTGTGAGGAGTGAGGTGTGTTCTCCCTGTGTCTGCGTGGGTTTCCTCCGTGTTCTCCGGTATGGATGAATGAGGAACGAAGAAGAAACCAAGACTCATATGGAGAACCCATCCTCCTCAGGTCAACACCAGAGCGCACAACAGGGAACAGAACAGAAGAAAAACTGATGACAGATGAATGGGTTATAGTAATGTGAATGCAGTATATTAGTGATATATGAGTCTGAGGAAGGAGGAGGTCAGTGATTCTGTGTGAGTTAAAAGTAGGTGCAGGGTTCATTTGAGATAAAACAGCATGTCATTAACAGTGTCATGGCTGAATGCCATGAACCCCTTAAAAAAATGTTCCAGCATCTAGTGCTTTACTTTTACAGACAGTTAGAAGCTGTGATTGTGGCAAAGATTTGAAATGTTGGACAATGAACTCTCCCACAAGTGTTTGGCCTCATAATGTTATCCCTTCACAGGCAGCTCCCAGTTAATCATCTGTAGAACAAAGCTGTTCATTGACTACACTGAAATTCAGACAGACACAGTGATGTTGATATTATCAACATATTGAAACAGTTCAAAATATGGTTTAGCGTTGAGTATTCCCAGATTTCTCTCCTAGTTTATGCTGTGTTCATAAATTAATAAATCTTATTCCCTGTGTTGTCTGAGGATATAAAACATGCCATAAAAAAGTGGACTTTACACAAACAATTCAAGTGTAAATATATTTCCTTATTGATGTTCAAGTTCATTGAGTAAAATAATAAAAGAAAACCCCACCTGAATAATTTAATAAAAGTCTTTATTAAGAAAAACATAAATGAAAGAAATAAATGCAATATTTTACTCATAATTCATACGAGGCACAAATTAATCTGCTTTCTTTATCATTTCAGCCTCAATTTTGAACATGAAGGACCATAGCTTTCTTCAGTCGTCACCCCCCCCCCCCCCCCGATCCCTTTGAACCTCAGTAGGCCAAACTCTAGGTGTAGTCCATCATTCCACCTATGTGAGTCTTGTAAACTGAACATTCAGGTTTGCAGCTATATAAGGACATAGTGCATTACTGAAATACCTCCTATTTTAAAGGAACTAGTCACTGTACATTCATCACATGGGTTCCTCTCCCTCACTGCCACATCATTACCAATGGAGCCACAACTACGGTTATTAAACATAATGTTCAGAAAACCCATCAAGCATAAACTTTATAGGAAAAGACAAAACACTTATATGAATGTACATTAATATAAAGAGGGTTTTAGCCCAATCCATTCTAAAGCGTTAGAGTAATCCAGCATTGTTTATTCAAATTATGCAGAAACATTATATGCCTGAACAATAGGTGGGTGCGCAATATGACAGTATTTTATTGCTAACGTGAGAAATGACACGACAGTAATCATTCGGAGCATAAGAATAGGAAGCAACTGCATGTTTCTTTACAAAGAGAGCTTAATCGGTGTTGGACAACGCTAACTAAAAACAAATCGTACGTGTTTTTAAATTAAGTGCATTATGCCTGGGTGTCGGAACTGTTTGTACACTTGTAATAAATATTACGAATGATTTCTAGTACTCTGGAATAGCGGAATGTTTCGCTGTATTGTTAATCGATGCAGATTCATTTCAACTGCTACATGTTTTGATAAAAGCAGTCATGTCTGTACATAAAATATACATCAAGTATTACCATCAACCTTCAATTCCTCTAACAGTGGATCTTTACTTAAAGCTACACTTGTTGTTGTTGAGATATTTGGAAAACTCTCTATTGGAAATATGTAAGTGACATCTAATATCTGGCGGAAACCAGCCTTTCAGGTGGTTCACTGGCTTATTCAGCTGAATGTGAGCAACCAATAGACTGTATATTTTCAGTAGAGTAGAGTACAGTAGAGGAAAGCATAAAGATATAAACACTCAAAACAGATAATTATCGAGAATATTTGCACATCCAAAGGTCCTTAGTAAACAAATCTTGTCCTAATCTTGTCTTCTAAAAGAATGAGTGTGTGGTGTAGTTCTGAAGGAAAAATAATAAAATAACACACACGAAAACATGCAATGCATGAAATAATGAGTCAGGTGATGTATTGCGTCCAAGTGAAGATTTTCATAGTTTTGGGTTATTGTTTTCTGTTGAAAGAGACAGAGAAATGTTTTAGTGATACAGCACTAATAAATATAATCATAAATGTGTATTCATTATGAATTTGACGATGAAATGTATTTCAGCATAATTTTAAGTTTAAATTGGATTAGGCAATATAATTTAAATTTCTAACTTAAAAAAATAAAGTAAAGAACAAGATTTACATCATATTTATTTAGTTATTTATATATGAGGCATTCAGTTATATTAGCATCAGCATAAGCACTGACTGCAAACACAGCTTGGCTTTCTTTGTTGCTGTGTTTCACCAACTTGACCTTTAGAGGTTGCAATAACTAATACAAGAGTGCACTTGTTGAGTTTTGGGATGTGCAATCCTGGGTGGCTAGGTTAGATGAACTACAATAACACAGTCTGGCACTCTGCTGAACCTGCTTAATGCACGATTAATATGTGTATGGAACGGTAACACTCCATTTTAGAAATATTTGTCAAAATTGATCACATCGTTGAACAAAGCGGCAACAGCCTGAGGCCTGAGACACAGTTTAATAACAGTTTTGAGATTTGCTTCTGGAGTAAAATTCCAGAAAATAGAGCAATATTTCCCCTAACGAAACATTTTTTAAAAGGATTACCACTGTTTATAATATTAGCCACATTATATATGATACCCACACAACATGGAGGATTACTGGTCATTTTGAATAACCAAAATGGCTATATTTTTGCTGTAAACATCACAAAGCCTGGTTCCTATTACCATATCCTTATCCTAATGAAATCTGAGCAGGTATGTTTCTGTGCAGTGCAGTGACTTTGTTTACATTTCATTTTGAAAAATCAGTGCAATTTTCCTCTTTCAAACTTTCACCAGGCTTGGAGCATTGAGTTACAGGGGTTGGACAATGAAAGTGAAACACTTGGTTTTAGACCACAATAATTTATAAGTACGGTGTAGGGCCTCCTTTTGCGGCCAATACAGCGTCAGTTCGTCTTGGGAATGACGTATACAAGTCCTGCACAGTGGTCAGAGGGATTTGAAGCCATTCTTCTTGCAGGATAGTGGCCAGGTCTCTACGTGATGCTGGTGGAGGAAAACGTTTCCTGACTTGCTCCTCCAAAACACCCCAAAGTGGCTCAATAATATTTAGATCTGGTGACTGTGCAGGCCATGGGAGATGTTCAACTTCACTTTCATGTTCATCAAACCAATCTTTCACCAGTCTCGCTGTGTGTATTGGTGCATTGTCGTCCTGATACACGGCACCGCCTTCAGGACACAATGTTTGAACCATTGGATGCACATGGTCTTACTGGTGCAATGTGCAGTTAATGAAGATTGGCCACCAGTCTGCTCCAATTTAGCCCTGAAACCTCCCACACTACAATGACAGGTGTTTCAGTTTCATTGTCTGTCTAACCCCTGTAGTTACTGGACTTCAACTAAAAAACCAGGTCAAATAAATGTTTGGAATTAAAAATTAATCTATGGTTACACACCATTAATGCAGCCAATTGCCTTAAGCAGAAGTGAAACACTTTTCTGATTTCATGCACCTCAAATCTTGCGGTGTGTCGCCAAATGTAAAGATTTGCCTGTGGCATTAAAAATGTCAACGTTGCCAATAATAACTGGCACAGTTTTTCATCACGTGTTTGTAAGTACAGATCTGTCACCTGTCAACAACAAAAAATAACCACAAGACTAATCACTAACCTGTGTCACTGTGTGGCAATGAATTAAAGCCACCATTTCTTTTCAGGGCCTCCTTCTTTTCTGCTGTCTTTTGCCTGTGAGCATAAGTGAAATTTGATGTTATTTAATAGACTTTCCATCATTCTGCTCATGGCATAATTATTAGGAACACATCAAAAGACACTTGATGGTGCTTAAGTGTCTTTCAGTGAATAGCTTCTTAAAGAAACATTTCAGTAAATGAGATATGTACGGTTTCACGTTAAGGGTTTATAGGACCACTACATAATGACAGATTTCGCAGACCCTTAGAAATATAGAAGTATTCTTTGAGTGCACACTTTAAATAATAAGAATAGTTTGTACATTTCTAACATTTATAAGAACCTCACAAAAAGGTAATACCAATGTTTTTATCCACAACTGTGGATTTTGGGTTCACATTTCAGAAGTGTAGAACATATCAAACAAAACCGTTTAGAACCCATCACTTTTGAGAGAGCACATGTGCAAGAAATAGGGGAAACAAATCAAGTGAAACAACAAGAGAGCTGGGGATACAATCCATAATTGCACACAAGTTGTGTTATCTTATCTTCACTCAAAGTCAACAAAACATATCATTTGACCCAGAGTGGGCAAATATTTGCTAAAGACATTAGACAGACACTAGGATCATACCTGATCTTTGCTTTTCTCTTCTGTCGCAAATATGCAAACAGGCTGGCAAGGATGATTAGGCCAACAAGGACGCCCAGAACCCCAAGGGTGAGGGGAACAGAGAGACCCCCGTTTACTGTCTCCCTGCAGTTTTCCCCGGTGTAGCCTAGCATACACTCACAAGTCGGCAACCCATTCACTATCACACATTCAGAATTACCATTACACGTCTGGGAACTGCAGGCCATTACACTGGCGCTCCAGCCCTCCCTGAGAGACTCCAAGTCTTCACTGGACATCCCTCACTCTCTGAAGAGCTCTACAGGGGAAAGAAAAAGACATGCTAGGAAGTCTGGGAGGGGAGGTTTGTCATTTAGGTTCAATTTTGAACAAGTCATCAGAGTGAACAGATTCGTAAGAACTCTTAGGCATTCTCAGATAAACAAACAACTGCATAATATTTAAACGCACTTCTATGAGATGCAGTAAAAGACAAGGCAACCTGAAAAATGACTGTGTGTCGTCATGAGGAACTGAGCTTGTTTTATTCAAAGTGGCTTCATGTGAAAACCAAATACACAATTCAAATCCAAAAGTGTTTTTATTTTTTGTTTTGAAACACAGCTGAAAATGTTAATTTGCTTGTTACAGTATAAAAATGTGAGGTTGCCAGGTTCTAGTTTTAAAATATATTTAAAATAAAACATACATACGTTTCATAAACATTGTTCATCCACTAAAAATGTATGCATTAACTTTCTATTATTTTAATATTCATACATACTTACTATATACTTACTTAATAACTGTAAATGCAATAATTTCTACTGTGATTTTAAATATGATAAAAATATGTACACATTTGGTAACTGAGGGCATTACTTACTTGTAACTACTTTCCACTACAATACACATCATGTCAAATCAGTCACACCCATCCAAACACCAGCTGTACATTCCCATGATTTCTAAAGCAAATACATGGAAGCACTAAACTAAAGAACACAGTAAAGCCAATATGTTTTAGCACTGTAAATCATGCAAGCATCAACACCTGTGGGTCTCTGGATATCTCCGCATGGCACCAGTGTTACTTTACCACAAAGCCAACTGAAACCAGACCTTATAAAAGTCTAAGCCCTGTACACACATCAACCAGTCAGGCATGTTCAACAAGAACAGATCTACCTCCTAAACCTGTACAATTCCCAGGTCACTAACAACATACCTCCACACTCACCAGCTCTCAAATACAGGGTGGATATAACTCAAAGTCTGGATAATCAGAGAAACGTCCAGGTTAAAGGTGGCTGTCAAGCATCTTGTAAAAGTTCTCAGTAAAGAAGCATAGAAAGCGTTTGAGAGAGCAACAAAGAGAGCAGGTAAACGAACAAGTAAAGTAAGGGAACAAGCCAAGTCTTGAATAGGAACGCTCCACCAAAGTTCCCCCTCCCTTTTCCAGCAGCTTTCTATTACCCACCAGTTTTCTGGCAACTCAATTACACTTTGTCGCTCTGCTCCCGCCTCCTGCGCAAGGATTGGCCAAGGATTTCGCTCATAATCTGTTACTCACCAATCAGAGCGCAGGTGTTGGTGAGGGGCGGGGCCTGTCCCAATACAGGTTGGGGAAACACTTCATGCAAGTGCCTGTGGACTAGGGACCCACCCAGCATACCTGTTATCTCAAGTGAGGGAAAACCAGCACACTCTTGCATAACAGACGGCGTGGAGTAACATTTTGTTGCTAGAGGGTGTTTCTCGCCGCTGAATTTCCGTCAAATCACATTTGTGCCAAAAAGAATCACAGACAACACAAGCAAAACTTTTAACTTGCAAGCCAACTAGCTTGGCTCAGTGCAGCTGGACAAAAACGAATTAATTTAGCCCCCCCCCCAATAAAAAAGGGCCAAGTCACTTAGTAGACTTTCCACCTACAGATGAAGTTGAATGCTCAAGGGATGTTTCCAGTGCTAATGTAGAGCAAGAACTACAAAGCTAATATTGCTAACAAATGAGAGATATTAATACCCTAAATGACTGTCATAAATACACAACAACAAACTTATCTCAACTCTCTCAAACGTGTTAAGGAAAAACAAAAGAGTCAGTTTAGGAAATATGTGACATAGTGTGAACTACAAAACTTTATAGTAAATTTGACAAATGAGCCATTTTGGATTAACTAGAATAAACATTTTTTTAAAAAAAAAAAACAAAAAAGCATAATTTACTACCATTCAAACTAGCCTCCTGTAGAAACAGAATAGTACTGAAGGTCTGAACATTATGCCAATGATGTAGTTCAAGATTTGGCTTAAAAGTGTTCACGGTCAAACTGAAGCTAAGTCACATTTAAAGAGAACGTCTACAATTGTTGGGAACTGCAGTTCTTTGTGGTTTGTTTACGTTTAGAAGCTCGGCGTATATTAAGGTGGAACGGTATGTTTAAGGAGAAAAATTACTGTTTGTGCATGGCTGAAATTTAATTGTAACACAGTTTGAAATGCAACAGAAACATGTTTGTAACTTGAGTTATTTAGTTTTGTAGCACTATGGTAATTTCATGCAGCATGCAGTCTCCAAAATTTAGAGCAGATTTTAACCTAAACAATATGAAACTAAAATTAACTCAATATTACATGCATATTGAGCAAGAATAAAGCAATTTCATCTCTTTTCAGGATTTTCTACACATGGGGGTTCTCATATATATATATATATATAATTATTTCTAGACCTTGTTTTAATATATTGTATATGTGTATATATATATATATATATATATATTAAAACAAGGTCTAGAAATAACAATTTTGAGCCAATCAAATTCAACTGGTGTAAGCTGGAAATGGTAACTGGATTTTTAAGTATTTAAAAGTCTCATTGTTTTTCTTGAATTTTATTTCCCCATGAGCTCCACTTCTATCATTAAATCATTTCAAATAACAATAAATATATTTTTACCTGGAATCATTCCAGGCAGGCTCTGGACCCCCCGCGACCCTAAATTGGATAAGCGGTTAAAGATAATGGATGGATGGATATTTTTACCTGATGAGTTTTCTATCTTTCTTGATTCTAAAGAGACTGTTACTGTGTTTTCAAGATTGATATGTAAATGAACAATTTTGTATAAAATCCTGGAATCCTTGTTTCCATGTGCAGCTTTATTGCCTTGTGACGTTTTGTCTTGTTTGGAACAGACAGTCACTGAAGTGTTGAACATACAACACCCTGAATTCCCTACATCTTTACAGTCTGCAAATAAATTATGTAATGTTGGACACACACAAGAGTCAAACCCACAATTCAAACACAGCAGACGTTTAAAGACACAGAGGATTAATTTACTCGGTAAGAACCCTTACAGTTCAGATAACAGCTCCAGTAGAAGCCACAATGAAAACATTTTACACACACAGCTCAAAACCTGGAACATAGAGCTGAATTATACTTCACACAGGTAGCTTCCCCATTCTCCAGTTCACGTGCCTGATTGTCAAGGCTGGGCTCCAGTGCCATGACTTAGATAAAAGCAGGTCTGGTTTTGCATGACCGGACAAGACCTGTTTTGTACGATGCTGCACTTTAAGATGGTTAGACAAGATAAGATTACAGGCAATGCGGAAATGTGCTGCTATAGGGCAAAATTTTAAAGCCATGACTCCGATGCTGTGTAAACCCAGCTCTAACAAACAGATGCTTTCTACTGTATTGTAGTTCACAAATTCTGTGCTTGTATAGGTCTATAGTAAGTGTAACCAACCAAAAACCATCTATTATTTTAGGAGTCAATGTGTTATTGGGTCCTATGGATAACAGACTAGTTATTTGTTTACCCAGACTCTTTAAATCAAAAGATGGGGACACCTCAGCTTTGAATTCACAAAAGACATCTCATTGACTATTGCTAGCTCTGGACCCTGACCCTTTTGACAATTAGGGGCCACGAACTGCTGCAGGACATGAAATGTGACTGGTCCTTTTGCATGCCAGCACAAGTCTGTCAATAGCCAACCAGAATTCAGAATTGCCAGCTTAACACAAAGTATCCGACTCTCCCTCAACTTGTGGCTGGGACTAACGTAACCCAAAGAAGCAGTGTCAACACAACCTGGAGGGGGCACCAGTCCATTGCAGGGTGACACATTCACTTGCCTATGGATACATGTAGTCAGTCAACCTACCATTGTGTTTAGGTCATGGGAGGAAACCCATCTGAACAAAGAGAGAACACAAACTCCAATCACCTGTGGCAGGGCTTAAACACACAACCCCAGGATACTGGAGCTGTGTGACAGTTTGCCATCGCTCCAGGTCTTTTTACTTGACATACACTGCTGTGGCTTGGGAGAATTTAATTACCCCCCTTCCCTCCTTTCCTGTCAATCCTGTTTTCCATTTCATTAGAATGACAGACAAAAAGATCCATCTGCTTGGCTGATGCAGTTAATATCACATCCATTCAATCATCTACACTCGGTGTTTGATTTTATTTTAACCTCTAAATTTGTAGTCTGTTTAGTCGTTTGTGCTAGCTCCCCCATTTAATTGAGCTGATTTTTTGCAGTTCTGCATTGTACATTGTTTTCACCATTTGTATTGTTGTGCATGTTCTGTTTAAGGCATTTTCCTTTGACTCTGCCACCAAGAGGCAAACTCTTGTAAAGTTCTGTTTACCTTGGAACATTTAACCTAAATCTCACAGCATTTGCCTCCCACATAGATGACTGTACAAATAAATACACAATGTTTGTTCAGATCATATACTTTATTTAAAAAGCTAATATTCAGTTGATGGATTCAGCTGCTTGGTCCTGTGGAAGAGAAAGATCAGAACACTTAAAGCTTAATCAGCAATAAACATGTCTAGTAATAACACACTGGAGAAAGTGGATACCTCCACTTCAGGGTTGTAGAGTTCATTGACAAAATTCTGAGGATGGACCTCAGGCTCCTTGTGGTCTTCAATGTCCTTCATGAGCGTCTCCTTGTCGATAGGCCGCCCCCTTGCAGCTTTCTCTCTTCTGCAAACAGAAGTGGAAATGAACAAGAGCACAAGCAAGAAACAACAAAAAATAAAAATTTCCAAGAACAGTTATTTGCACCAAAACAAGCAGTATACCTCATCTTCAAAACCACAGCAGCTGCAATTACAACTCCTATGACGAAGAGGACCGAAAGGACAACAGGAACACGATTGGTCCCTCCTTCCTGACAAAATGTTCCACTGTAGCCGTGCACACACTCGCATGCTGGTTCTCCTTCACGACTCACACACCGTCCTCTGCCATTACACAGCTTAGAGTCACAGGAATCCCCACCTAGTGTCTGTACCACCACCTTATCCTGAGGAGAGCCAGCAACTGCACCAGATCCTGGGGAGATAGGCTTGTGTTTGAAACCTGGCTCAGTCTTCATGTATGCACCTGTAAGTGTTTTTAATAAAGAGAGTTGAGGTTAGACATGTATTTTGTGGGGGAGTTTAAAAACAGGGATAATTTTACAAACTTGTAGAAATCAAACTTACAGTCCTCTTCATCAGAGCCATCATGGCAGTCTGGAAATCTGTCACAAAACTTGGTATTGGCCAGACACTCGCGTCCATTCCTGCATAGCTTAGCGCCTGTTGGGCACTCCGAACTGGACAAACACTGGGTCTTGTTGACAACGAGGTAGCCCTTTGTACAGTGGCATGTACGCCCCCCAGGATATGCCAGACAGAGCTGGGTGCAACCACCATTGTTTTCAGCACACAGGTTGGATCCTGGTTCCAAGAATGGATGGGACAATTAGTTTACAGTTTAATTTACAGTACAAAAACAGCAGTACACGTCCCTATGCAAAATGTATTAAGTGTACTTGCTTGACTAGTTCTACAGCTGACGTTGTGTATAGGTGTCAGGGAGGAACTGAGTGGGATGCAAAGTGAGGAAACAAAAGCCACAGAACAGCCAAAATTAACAGATGTAAACAGTGCGCCATAAAAAGTACCTTTCTGGCTATTTTCACCATACGCTTTCAACGCAACAACATTGGTCTGCACTTCAAACCACATCCGTTTAGGCTGGATACCATCACTGTACCACACTTGGTTTGTGCCTAAGAAATTAAAATGAAATGTTATCTGATAGAATTAAATATCACAAAAAACCCAAACAAACCCAATCACTTATGAATTCCTGCATATTTAAAAACCAGATTCAGTTGATGTTAAATACGCCACTCAAGTGTTACTGAGTTACTACAAACGGATAATACATTGTAATACTTTACTATTAATATCAGTTATTAGGACACGGTCGATTCTAATATTCAATTTTAGACATTGCAAACCATTGTTTCTATTACCAAAACAGAGTTGAGAAATCAGTGGCACTCCCCTTGAAAGTTGCACCAAACTAGATTTCTACCAGAAACTAGCAGTCTGAAAACACTTCAAAGAAAAGGCTACAGGTGAATGAGTGCAGCATCAGTGTAAACACACCACAATGCCATCTACTGGTATGACCAATAAACTGGTTTGAATCAGTGAGCAAAGAAAAACCTGTTCCATTTACCATTGTTGACAGTGACCCAGAAGAGGATACTCTCACTTCTAGTGAAAGCAACAATTAAGGGCGGTCCGGTTTTATATTCTCTGTAATTGGATCCATCAATGTCCAAAGAGGCAATAAATTCAGCAGCTGGAAGAGAAGAACGTGCACATATTCTGGTTAAGTATATACAAGCTATGGCTGCATTGTTTGGAAACTACAAATGTTGCAAGATCAATTTACGCAGAGTTTTGTGGAAACCAAATTCTTCCCCTCCTGGCTGAAAGTAATTCACCAGCCAAATCATACCTGCTTTGTGGGGGTCCTGACTACTGAAGAGCGGGGTGAAATTAGTATAAAGTATGCAGAGAAACAGGTGGAATACAGTCTGTAGTTGTAGTAATACAAAGTGCACCAGTATGGACTGATAAAATGGACAGTGAGTGTATGTAAGGTAGGTGTTCCTAAGCCGATGATTGTTCATTGTATAATTGTCTCGTCATAAGATTACATAACACACTGGCCATACTCCTGAATGGCTCCATGTATATCATTGCAAGGTTATACTTTGTGAAAGATACCACTAAACCATTGTTCTGAACCACAAACAACTTTCAAAACATTGCTGAACAAGCAGCAAAGTGAACAGACTCACCAATATCTGCCCAGTAAACAGTTAAGCCCTGGCTAGAGAACGTAAGGAACATGGGAATCTGTCCCTTTTTCCACAGTGTCATCTGGTTCTGGCCATTCATGGAGGCACAGTCCACACGTGGCAGGGTCTTACTGTTCTCCCGCCCCACAGCTGTGAAGCACATCCTTCCTGTTGCAGGGTGCAGCGCAATGGAGGTGGTGTCCTGGAGCTCAGCCTGCAGTACAATGGCAGTGTACTTCCAGCCAGGTGAGGAGACATAAAGCTGGGGCTTTTTGACGCTGCTCCAGTACAGATTGCGTGTAATCCAGTCCACAGCGAGAGCAGTCAATGTGTCCCCAGATAGCTGCATTGGACTGCCTTGAGGTTCAAGGCTTGTTTCTCCCAGTTTAAAACGAGAAACTGAGGCCTGGTTGGCATCTGCCAGGTACAGCATGTTGTCTCCAAGGACCAGGTCCATATCTGTAGCTTCGCTTATGCCAGGGAGAGCCATAGCACGGTGGTCAGGCCATTGCTTTAATCCATCCTTGCCATGGAGGCTTCTAGTGAAGATCTAAAGACAGTTTAGATCAGAATAAATCACTGTCACCAAAAATATTTCAAGATTAAACAGATAGCTGTGTTTGTACCTGAGTGAGCATAGAGGGAGTGAGTAGGAGGAGGAAAGAAGAGTCTTCAGGTGGGCTACAAGTGAATCCGTCCTTTCCCAGAAGCAGTCTGGGAGGGCAGCGACATACTGCTTGCAACTCTGGGTTCAACAGGCATACATGAGAACATTTCATGTTTTCACAGGTATTCGGCACCTTAGGCTGCATGAGTGGGTGGACAAGCTGAAAAATAAATAAAAAAAATAAAATAGTGACTCATAGAGCAAATTAAATTAAGCTTTACTGCTTAACTACACTCAGTGGGTGGGAAGTGGGAAGGGAAATAAATTAAATAAATAAAACTACAAAAACTCTGGTACATTTGTGGTCACTAAAAAGGTACAGGAGTGGTTAAAGTCAGTTATGTTCCCTAAAGGTACATTACATTCACTTCTCCAGAAGAGGTGAATACTTAAGGATTTCATTATAGAATGGTGTAAAATAGATGTCATGGAGATTCAACAAATTATAGAAGACAATTATGTTCCGAGTAAAAAGGTATGAATATATAACCTTAAGGGTTCCACCACTGAAAGCAAACTGTATCCCTATAGTGACTGTTAATCTGACAGTGTACAAACATTAGATGAAAATACTTACCTTAAGCCCATAAGGTTGACCAGGCCTTTTTAGAATTACTGTACTATTCCTGCCAGTGACTTTGTGAGCTCCATGAATAGCTTGTTTCTTTGTGTTTGACCAATACACCATGTCATTAAATACAGCCACCGAAAAAGGGCTGCGTGTTTCAGTCAGCTGCAACATCTTCACAAAAGGGGGGAGAAAAATAATTTAAACAGGGATTAAACTCAAGATTCAATGTGGTTTTTACAAGTCAAACGTAGCTGAATATCCCCCCCTCCTCCCAGATGGAGGAACATTAACCTTCAGAGCAATAACAATTCCCCACAGATCTTACATTTGGGATACTTCAAGGTGTTCTATAACACAAGGAAAATGTATAATTACCCGAACATCTTCTCCATCATATGTGGCTGAACCTATGCAATTTAGTTTTTCATCTGTCCAGTACATTCTGTCACGCAAAACGTCCACAGCTATAGCCACAGGCCAGCTCAGACCATGGCTTAGAACCACCTTCATCTGCGAGCCATCCATGCCAGCACGCTTGATCCGCGGCTCACTGCCAAGCTCGGACCACAGCATCAACCTGAAACATCATACAGCTCCATCAGAACACTGCAAACCATGGAAGCTGACAAGATCCATTCAACTGCAGAGACATACCCTTTCTGAGGCAGGAGCACTAGTGAGCGAGGCTGCTCTAGGTCTTCATCCAGAATTATTATGAAGTTCTGAGGCTTCACAACAACGCTGTCAATTCTCACAGCCAGAATCTGTCTAGCAACACCATCTACCCAGTACAGATTCCTCCCAACCCAATCAACAGCAATAGAGTCTGATTTCACACCTGTGCATGGACGAGTGGGGGAATAAAAATTATGACAACACCAACTTGAAAAACGTCATTTTCTGCATTAAAATTAAACCCAAAATGAACAAAAATTTTACCCTTCTTTCAATAAAGTAGTAATCAAATTAATTATACCTTTAACCAGTGTATTGATATGGCCTTTTTCTCCATGAACCACATAATTGATGCTCTTTTCCTCCAAACTGACCCAAAACAACTTATTTTCCACAGAGTCATAGTCCAGAGAAAAAATGGGCGTCTGGCCCGGGGGAATGAGTATCTGGAGGTTGCCACTACGCAGGTCTTTAAACAGAAGTTCATACTGCACTGCAGCCAAAATATGGGGTTCCTCTAAACTCCGCATGTTAAAAAACAGGACAAAGAAATCATAATCAGAATTACCTTCATTAGGCTTTGCTACAAAAAGCAATAAACAATAACAAATCTTAGAGCACTATACATAATTTAGCTTCCATCCAAAATTACAAGGACGTAGTACTGGAGGACCTGTGTAATTTTCATCAACTAGCTGAAACACCATGCGGTCTGACAGTCAATAAAGTGTGGTCTCTGCTTTTTGTACACGTTTAAGCCATTACATTTTGTAATTAACTACTGATGACTTGTGGCACGTACCTGGGCTCTTGCATGTACTGCCGTCTGGTTCCAGTATGAAACCAGGTTCACATTGGCACACATAAGAACCATGTGTGTTATGGCATTTGTGACTGCACACAGGAGGCTGAGTATTACACTCATCTAGATCGACACAGAATAAGCCAGACTGGAGCTGGAAGCCTGCCTGGCATCCACATTTCTGAGAGAATAAACAGAAGGAAATCTGCTGATTACTTCTCTTGGATACTAATCATGCTATAATTATTACTGTAATGAACTGCATATAATGTAAGAACACTACAATTTAAGCAGCATGGGAAATTACTAACAGCGCCTCGGGGAGTGTTAATACAGTAGTGTTCACACAGAGGCTTCTTCGAGCTGGAGCAGTTATTTCTGAGACACCCAAGTCCCTCATCAGAGCCATCCAGGCAGTTTGTAACTCCGTTACAAACCAGTTCAGGATCCACACACTCCCCATTCACACATTGGAAAAGCTGAGTGGGGCATTTCACATTTTCACCTGGACAAAAGAGTTTATTTTCTGTAAGTATATTATCACAGATTCTTGAATAATACAGCACAATGCTGGTCTTTGAAAATGTAGCAAATGAGGCTAATGGATGATGCATTATATTAATGTGGACATTCTGATAAAGTGCTTCAAAGCACAGTTTTGTGGTAGAGGGAGAAATGGAAAATTTACTCACATCCAGCCTCATCGCTTTGGTCTTTACAGTCCTTAGTGCCATCACACTTCCAAGAAATGGGAATGCACTCGTTTTTAGATACACAGGTCCACTGGAAATCTCCACATTGTAATGTGGAAGCCTTGCAGTTCTAGAAAGTTATTTCAAACAGATTTAGCACAGCTACTTGAAAGAGGAGTTATGAAAAATAGGATTTTCCCCAGACACAACTACAACCAATTTAAGACTATCCATACATGAACATGAGCTAAAGCAAGTCGAAACCCTAATAAAGATTTACTTAAACGGTGCAACAAGGCAAATCTGCCTTCACCTTTTCATCAGAACCATCAGGGCAGTCCTTATGCCCATCACAGCGCCACTCCTTCAGCAGGCATTCATGGCTGTTAGGACAACGGTCCTCCAGGGGGCAGTGTGGAGGTTTACGACAGCCCTTTTCATCAGAATGATCATCGCAGTCTGCGTGCCCATCACAGTGGAGCCTTGTAGACACACACTGGCCATTTACACACTGAAACTGCCCGCTTTGGCATGGCTCTGGAGCTGAGAAAAGAGATTTACAAGTACATTATGGACACAAGTAGTCAGTTTTAATTCAAATGTTTTTAAAAACAAAAAACACTCGTAAGAGAGTATTTTATAGAAGAGGAAACCAAAATTCAACCAGGTTAAGGTACTCAAACAAGACTTCTTTAACTTACCACAGCCAACCTCATCTGTGCCATCAAAGCAATCCCTCTCTCCATCACAGATGAACGATTTAGGCAGGCAGCGGGTTCGGTCATCACAGGGATGGTGGCAATCCGCAGAGCGTGCAAAACAGTTCATTTCATCAGAACGATCCTGACACTGAGGAGTCCCATCACACACTTGCTTCATATCTATACACTTCTTCCCATGAGCACACTGAAAACGTCCTGGTGGGTTACAATACAAGAGAAGTATATGCGACATAAACAAATGCTTTAAGGATGTTAGTGTCACTCTAGATACTTTAATATTCCAGTGAGATTAATTAAATCTTGCTTTTTTCTGCTGAGACTATTTTGGTCATGACCAAAAAATATCAACTTCTGGTGACTTCAGAGCTTCGATTTACTGATCATGGGAGTCAACATTCTGTTTTCATTCCTGAGTGCAAAGAAACAAGCGCTGAAAAACTCTTCTCCTTACCTTTTTTACACTGTCGTTCACAGTCTTTCTCATCTGAACCATCCTTGCAATCCTTCTCTCCATCACAGACATGACTGTAAAGGATACAGTCAGATCCATCCCTACATGGCTTGAAGCCTAAACGGCACTTGAGGGTCGAAGCTCCTGCAGCTACATGTTCACTCTTAACTAGTTTTAAACATTCAGAAATTAGAAACACAGTAATGTATTTTAATACGCAAAATATTTTTGTAAACAGAACATACAGCAGTTCGTTTCATCAGAGCCATCTCTACAGTCCATTCTTCCATCACAGAACTGCTTTTTGGTCAAACACATCGTCCCATCAACACAGCGCAGAGGACAAGCAGGACACTGCAGTTCATCGGAACCATCGGGGCAGTCAGACTGGCCATCACACACTAAAGCCTGCTCTATACACTTCCTCCTGTCCTTGCAGAGAAAGTTGCCTATACACACAAACACCTTTGTTACAAACAATAGCAGGGTTACACAGATGTAGTAAGATTAGAAGTGGACTATCACGTATTACCTGGATCTGAACAGGCATGTAAACAGAAGCGCTCATCAGATCCATCAGGACAGTCTGATTTTCCATCACACAGCTGAGACTGACTGACACACACCGATGTACCGTCACACAACACAGAAGGATGGCGACACCATTTTTCAGGGAAGGGTTTATAAGACGGTAGTTTTGTTGTAGGAGCTGGAGAAAAGTTTAAAATGTTATTTAAACAAGGATTATAATTAATTGATTGGGCCAATGAATAGTTATGCTTCACTCTTAAGGTGAAGACTTCAGGTATAAATTGTATTTTCTACATTCAGACTACCCTTAAGTTGTAGTAAAGGTGCAAAGCACAACATTTGAGCAATTCCATAATTTGGTTTACTCTATTCATGCCCATTTATAACACTCACGACAGTCTGCTTCATCAGTGCCATCTGCACAGTCTCTCTCCCCATCACACAGGAAGCTCTCAGGAATGCAGCGGGTCTTATTGTCACAGTGATGGTGGCAGTTCTCAGAGCGGACAAAGCAGTTCATTTCATCAGAGCGATCCTGACACTGAGGAGTCCCATCACACACCAGCTTCTTGTCTATACACTTTCGTCCATGAGCACAGTGGAACTGATCTGGAAAGATAATGAGATTAAGTACAGCAGCCTTAAACAGCTAGTATAGCACAGCAGATGAGACAGCTGCCTTCTATGCTAATGACTTTAGCGCAACTTCCCACCTCCAAAGCCAACACTATACAAATAAGTCCCTAGTCCTGAGGCAAGATCTAAGATAACACTGCATTTGCTGCACCAGTGACAGGACAAACTTACAAATTGCTCTGGGTAAGAGCATCAGACAAATACCTAGTACAACAAGGGGCTATTTACCTGGTGGACATTGGTGCTGACATTCTTCTTCATCAGATCCATCCTTACAGTCCACCTCACCATCACACACATGACTATGTAGGACACAGTCACTGCCGTCTTTACAGGGCTTTGAGCCCAAACGGCATCTCAATGGAGCTGGTCTGCTGGTCTCTGGAGCAACAGTGGGGCAACCCACCTCATCAGAGCCATCAGCACAGTCACTGCGTCCATTACATACAAGAGACCTCTCAACACATTTCCTCCTGTCTTTACACATGAAGTCACCTAGATTTGATGAACAAAAACTCAATAAAGACTCTGATATAAAGTTGAAAACCCATCCATATTATAGTTTATTTAAAAAAAACCCATCCCCCATTACCTATGTTTTGGCATCTTTTGAGACATGACTCTTCATCAAATCCATCTGGGCAGTCACGCCTTCCATCACACACCTGAGCAGCAGAGATGCACAATTTTCCCCCTCGACATAACACCGAGGGTCTACTACAGCTTATGACCTGGGTAGGGTAGCCTGGAATAAGATAAATATTTTAAATTATAAACAATGAAAGGTGCAGCAACTTACAAAATTAAGATGTTTGAGTCAATTATTAAAGACTGCTACTAATCAGACTTGTAAAGAGTCATTGCTGCTATGAACAGAGATTCAGACACATCTGTGAACCTGTGGTTCCCAAGGGAAGGGACATTAACAAATTACCACACTAAATATTTTGAGATTACACAGACCTTGTCACAAACCTGTTTTTTAGCCCTGATTTTACTTTTGAACTTTAATGGCCTAGTTTTTATTCAACTGATTTAAAAATTACCACAGTCTGCTTCATCAGTGCCATCCATACAGTCTCTCTCCCCGTCACAAAGGAAATTTTCTGGCACACAGCGGGTTTTATTGTCACAGTGATGGCTGCAGCTTTTGGTGCGTGTGAAGCAGTCCATTTCGTCAGAGCGATCCTGACACTGAGGCTTACCATCACACACAAGCTTAGAATCAATACATTTCCTTCCATGAGCACATTGAAATTGCCCTGAAAGGGGGGAGAGAAAAAAGAATTTGTGATTGACCGAACTATTAAAAAAGAAGGGTGTGGGACAGGAGAACCCAGGATGATTTTCCTCCTTACCTGCTCGGCAGATATCATCACACCCCTCTTCATCAGATCCATCTTTACAGTCAATTTCCCCATCACACACGTGGCTGTACAGAACACAATCACTGCCATCCTTACAGGGCTTCAAACCCAATCGGCATTTCAAAGGAGCTGCAAACGAGATTGTGTCCACAGCAACAGTTGGACAGCCCACTTCATCAGAGCCATCAGTGCAGTGAAAATGGCCATCACAGACCTGGTTCATGTCAACACACTTCCGTCTATCCTTACAGAGGAAGTCTCCTGGCATGTAGAAATTAAAACAATAGGTTGAGGCAGATTCAGTTTGTTTTAAGTATGTATTTTGGTAGCAATACTTGAATTGAACCTTACCATAAGGACAGCTCTTAATACAGGGTCTCTCATCAGAGCCATCAGGACAATCCTTTCTCCCGTCACAGAGTTGTTTCTGGGAGATACACTGCAAGCTTCCAAGGCAGGGTATGTCTGGGCTTTTGCAATGTGAAAATGCAGCAGGATTCCCTATGAAAATTAAGGAAAGGGAAATTTGCTAAATTCAATTCTGCAAAAATTCCATAATAGTTCAAAGATGCAAATATAATTGCCTTACCACAGTCCAATTCATCAGACCCATCCCAGCAGTCCTTCATCCCATTGCAGACAAAGACCTCAGGAATACAGCGACTGTTTTGGTCACATCGCAGTGCACAGCTCCTTGTAGCTTCCCAACAGTTCAATTCATCAGAGCCATCCTGACACTGAGGAGTCCCATCACACACCTGCTTTCTTTCTATACACTTTTTACCTCGAACACACTGAAACTGACCTGAGAGAAAATTGCAGTCAACATTAAAGCTCACCTAATGAATATTTAAAGACTGAATAATAAATCAAACTGCTTATTAAAAGAAACGTTCCAGTTTTCAGGCATAAAAATCAGGCCAGAAAAAAGCCTCCGTTTTCACTCAGTATTGACTTGAAAGGGAAACCATTTAAAGGTGCTAAAATTTTGAAATTGATTTTGCATGTCAAACATCCAAGAAATTAAAAATCATGTTCTGATCATAATAAAACACCTGGATTACACTGTAGGTCACATCCCTCTTCATCAGATCCATCCTTACAGTCAGTTTCTCCATCACACACATGATCTAACAGGACACAGTCACTGCTGTCATTGCAGAGTTTTGAACCCAAACGGCATCTCAAAGGAGCTGTGATCTTTGTAGCAATAGTGGGGCAATCCATCTCCTCAGAGCCATCAGCACAGTCAGGGTTTCCATCACAGACAAGAGATCGTTCAATGCATATTCTTCTGTCCTTGCAAAGGAAGTCACCTGGCAAATTGAAGCAAAACTTGTTAAACAGTTCTGGGAGAAACAAACCAGGTATGAATTCTCAAACTCTGTCACATTACCCATTTTTGGACATGAATTTAGACATGACTTTTCATCAGAGCCATCAGGGCAGTCCATCTTTCCATCACAACGCAGAGTCTGGGAGATGCATATTGATGTTCCTTCACACAACACAGAGGGACTTTTACAGACTGCAGCCCTGGCTGGCAAGAGAGTGGTGCCATCAGAGGGTCCTTCATCCATGACCTTTGCCTTATTTTTTACTGAAAAGAAAGAAATTAGCCTTAGACAACAATAATTTCACAGTCACACGATTGTTTGGTGGTTTTCTCGGTTCAAAAATGGCCAAGCTATTGTATTAAGTGTTTTCAAACCTGGGACATTTGTCCCAACACCCATTCCAATAGGAAATAAGGCACATGTAAAATGCGGCAATAAAATACTGCCTGAAGGTTAGATTTCCAGTTTTCATTCCTGCAGTGAAAAATGCAAGAGCCCAGAAACACATGCTACCTTCCTAAAAAATGAATGCATCTGAACATTTTAATAAAGCATAATGATCTCACAATCCCAGCTTGTGTTTATTGCAACACTCACAACAATCTGCTTCATCAGTGCCATCTGCACAGTCTCTCTGCCCATCACACAGGAAGCTTTCTGGAATACAGCGAGTCTTATCACAGTGGTAGCTGCAGCAGTTTATTTCATCAGACTGATCCTGACAATGAGGAGTTCCATCACACACTTTCTTCCTGTCTATACACAGCTTCCCGTTTGCACACTGAAATTGATCTGATGGTTACAGAGAAACATTTAAAATGCAAGAAACAGCAGCAATGCAGGAAACATGCATAGTGAGATAAGGTTTTGCTGACCAAATAAGGTTAAGTTTAATGGTTAAGTCACCCAAATCTTTCCTGTAAATACACTCAACACTTATACAATGACATTTAAAGTCATCGTCTCAATGTGGCTCAATATTCCTAATATGTTATACACATATAAATATTTTATAAACATGCAGATCAATTATAAACATTATTTTTGTTAAAACCTGAAAAGGAATTTTACAGCACAGAGCCACATCAACAGCTTGGCATGCCCCTAAAGACATGGATGGGGTCTGAGAGAGTTAATGTTTTGAGGATATTTATAGAAAATTACACTTTAAGCATGCCATTGCAAACAATGTTTTGAAAAATCTAATTATCTATAAATCAACACTCACTGAAGGCTAAAATTTAACTACCACTAATGAGATCCATTGCTAACCTTTTTTACATTTGCGTTCACAGCTACTTTCATCTGAGCCATACTTGCAGTCAGTCTCTCCATCACACACATGACTGAGGAGGACACAATCACTTCCATCTGAGCATGGTTTGAAACCAAGAGGACACTTCCTGGGACTCTGTTCTGTGTTGACTGTAACACATTAATTCACAAGTTAAGAAACGGTGATTACACTCGTTCCAAATAATGATTTACATTTTCTAAAACAAAACGTACAGCAGTCCCTTTCATCTGAGCCATCTCTACAGTCCATTTTTCCATCACAGAATTGCTGGCTGGTCAGACACACTGTCCCATCATCACAGTGCAGAGGACAAGTCGGACAAGGGAACTCGTCGGAACCATCTGGACAGTCTGGGCGACCATCACACACCAACACCTGTTCTATACACTTCCTTTTGTTCTTGCACATGAAGTGTCCTACACAAAGACAGTCTCCAGTTACAAACCACATATGAAATGGAAGAGAGATGTACTGTAGTCAAACTTTACCTGGATCTGAGCAGGTATGTAAACAGAAGAGCTCATCAAATCCGTCAGGACAATCCAACTGTCCATCACACAGCTGAGACTGATTTACACAGAGCGATGTGCCTTCACACAGCAATAATGGACTTTTACAGCTTATTACTGTAGGTGGTTTATCTGGAGGAGCTAAAGTTTCAGCAGCTGGGGGAGAGGGGTGAATAGCATTAATGGAATATCTGATCAATATTTAAAAAAACCAATATAATCAGATCCCGTTTTGATCAATACACTCACGACAGTCTCTTTCATCAGTGCCATCTGCACAGTCCCTCTCTCCATCACACAGGAAGTTTTCAGGAATGCAGCGGGTCTTATTGTCACAGTGATGGCTGCAGCTATCGGAGCGTGTAAAGCAGTTCATTTCATCAGAGCGATCCTGACACTGAGGCGTCCCATCACACACCTGCTTCTTGTCTATACACTTTCGTCCATGAGCACAGTGGAACTGATCTAAAAGTTAAATAAATAAATAACCCACACACATACCAACACTGCTTTAAGTCAACATGCACATTGGACCTTGCCTATAAATTATGGAAGCCGTCCTAGGATAGAGATTATATAGGAACACAAATTGCAAGTGCTATGAAACTGTACTAAGCCTGTTGAATTTAACAGACCTCTGTTCACATTAGTGTATAGTTATGTTGACTAAGTTGCTGAAACTGAAGCTCTACAATGTTGTCCACATGTCTACCTTTTTTACATTTGCGCTCACAGTTCCTCTCATCTGACCCATCCCTGCAGTCTTTCTCTCCGTCACACACATGGCTGCTGAGAATACAGTCGCTTCCATCCCTGCACGGTTTGAAGCCAAAACGGCACTTGAGGGATTGAGCTTTGGACCCTTTGCGCCCTCTGCTGTCTAGATGGGAGAAGGGAGGATGCTTAAAAATTAAACCCCCAGCCAGAGCAATCTTTTTACTGTTTGTGTTAAAGTAAAACTTGTATTAAACAAACACTGAAACCTACAGCAGTCTGTTTCATCTGAGCCATCTCTACAGTCCATTTTTCCATCACAGAATTGCTGGCTGGTCAGACACACTGTCCCATCATCACAGTGCAGAGGACAAGTCAGACAAGGGAACTCATCTGAACCATCTGGACAGTCAGGGCGACCATCACACACCAACACCCGCTCTATACACTTCCTTTTGTTCTTACACAAGTAGTGTCCTACAAGATGAACAGTTTCTAGTTACAAAAATCAGAAGAGAGAAGCCTTCCAATTATAAAATTGTGGACTTTTCCCACCTGGCCTTCAGCCTTTTGATGAAACCCTAGCGTTACATTAAATGCCTTTAAAAGTATTAAAAGTACAAGCCTATATTAAGATGAACAGCCATTTTATTCTTGATTTTTAGCTGCTCCACATTGATACCCCAGAAACACTACACATTACCTGGATCCAAGCAGGCATGTAAACAAAATAGCTCATCAAATCCATCAGGACAGTCCAAATTTCCATCACACAGCTGAGACTGACTGACACACACTGATGTGCCCTCACACAACACAGATGGGCTCACACAGCCTCCATCAGTAGAGGGCTTATCTGAAGGGGCTACAGTAGCTGAAGCTGAAAAAAAAAATAAATAAAACAAGAAATCAATGCAGCACAAGATACTATGTCCAATTTTAAGTTAGCAGGCATCCATTAAAATACTCACGACAGTCTGCTTCATCAGTGCCGTCTACACAGTCTCTCTCCCCATCACACAGGAAGCTCTCAGGAATGCAGCGGGTCTTATTGTCACAGTGATGGCGGCAGTTCTCAGAGCGGACAAAGCAGTTCATTTCATCAGAGCGGTCCTGACACTGAGGAGTCCCATCACACACCTGCTTCTTGTCTATACACTTTCGTCCATGAGCACAGTGGAACTGATCTAAAGAAATATTACCAATTTTGTAGTACCTGATGTGCATAACCTTTACAAACAGTTATTAGCGCCAATACTGGATCACTAACCTGATCTGCACTGACGTTCACATTCCTCTTCATCAGATCCATCCTTACAGTCCACCTCTCCGTCACACACATGACTAAGGAGAACACAGTCACTGCCGTCTTTACAGGGCTTTGAGCCCAAACGGCACCTTAAGGGGCCTGGCTGGCTGATCTTCGAAACAGGGCAGCCCACTTCATCAGAACCATCAGGACAGTCGAGCCGTCCATTACAGACAAGATCACTCTTAATGCACTTTGTTCTGTCCTTGCAGAAGTAGTCTCCTAGATGAAAAAAGATTCAATAAAAGCTACAACACAAGCACATTATTTCAACTGAATGAGAATATATTGTTTTTCATACTCGTGTTTATGAAAAATTCTGGCATTGAACATAGCAAGTCTTTCCATCTGTCTTTGTAAGCTGACGGTTTACTCAAAGCTGTAATCATTATATTTATTTACAACCTAAGCCAGAAAAATCTTTACCCTACTGCCCCAGAATTGTTCAGCCATCAATGCTGATCACCTGCTTCAGTAAGGTATCAGTGCTTCATATTTACCTTCTTTGCAGCCATTTTCACACAACGTTTCATCAGATCCATCTGGACAATCTTTCTTTCCATCACACAGCAGGGTCTGAGAGATGCATAATGATGTTCCTCTACACAAGTGGCTTCTACAGGCAGTTTGAGGAGGAGACACCTTCACAAAGGCTTCATCTTGGAAGGAGAAAGATTCAGACTATTATTTCGGAAACTAAAACGTAAACTTAACATTTGATATATTTTTATAATTTCCGCATGTTTCAAACCTAATTCGCCCCACTCTACCAGCAGGTTACTAAATTTCAAACAATGCATGGACTTGAACTTCAAAAAAAGTCCATTTTGGCTACAGAAACCCGACAGTTTAAGCAGGCATCTGGGTGCAGATTTACACTACAGCTATGTGCTTGCCTTAAAGTAAATAAATCATTTCCAATACGATTACTGAACTTAATAAATTAGCAAAACCTGACTATACTGACCTTGTTTCACCTCTTTTACAGCTACAGTTATTCCCACGACACCATTTTCCACCGCAAATGAACCAACACGTGCCCCATCTTTTCGGTTCCATAGTGTGAGGACGTCATTGACCATGGACACCAAGTACGGCTCATAGGCAGCTACAATCAAGCCAGGAATAGTCCACTCATTACTAGCGGAGTATTTTCTCATCTTTAGAAGGCTCAATACCTGCAACTCTGAAAGAGTAAGAGATACTGTGTGATCAGGAGGCAGGATGAACATCCAATATAAAAACATATGCAAGACCTAGAAACAAATGACACAAACCATTTTGAAATATCCAAGTGAAGATGTTTGCTTTCCTGTCCAGCGCAATTTGGTTTACACTCTTCTCCTCAAAGCTGTATATGGCCTTTGCACTGCCACCCATCAGACCTAGCTTCATTTTGATAATCTGACCATTCTCCAGCCAGTACATCTGGCCACGTTGCCAGTCCACAAAAAAGTCTGTGATCTCTTCACTAGCCTGGTACAGCTGCTTGGAGATGCTTTGTTCAGGCAGGATAACATGGGTGACTCCGATACTGAGCTCATCACAGGACACCCAGTACAAGTTTCCAGTTTTCTGGTCAACTTTAACAGTGCATGCTAAAAGAAGCATATAGTACAGTTATTAAAGTGAACATGACTAAAAGAATGAAGACAAATTACTAATAGCAGGTGGGCTACATACCAGGCTTCATAGTTGGAATATACTCTGAACGATCTTCATTGAGCACTCTAGCCTTCATATGGCCTGTGCCATTTGTCCAAATCACCCATCCCCTTTTCCAGTCCAAGTCAAAAGACTGAATGTCTTCATCAGTGGAGAAGATGAAAGACTTTACAGGACTTTCTGTAGCATACTCCAATGTGTAAACGGATGAAGATGTTGCATATGCAAGTTTAAAATCTATCAGATTTGTAAAAGAGGGGAAAAGGGAGGGGAAAAAACATATTAGCCTAATTTTCTTCTGAGTACAGAGACGCCAGCAAGCTTACACCATTTCAAATCACATACTTTCACATGAACCTCCGGCCACCGGAAGCTTCCCTTCAGGACAAGAGCAAGTGAAACTGCCACGACTGATCAAAGAGGGCAAGCAGAGCTGGCAGTCTGACTTTCTACAGGGAGAAGAACCTAAAGCACAGAAATGTATAACGCAAAGCATTACAAATTGTATCACAATAATAAATGAGAAAATTGACAAGCACCATTTACCTCGTGGCTGCTGGAGTTCATGGTAGACTGTTAGGGCAGACAAGGATGCTTTAAGAACAAAACTCTTCTGGCCAGGTTGGGTTTGAGGAGCTTGCCACAGACGCTTGTCATCAGCCCAGTAAAACCAGCCATTGAACACAGCCAAGCTTTCCACTGTGCGTCCTTTAAAGAATGCTTGAAAGGTGTGACGTCCTTTGCCATCCACTTTCACCGTCTCAACTGACTACAATATTAAAGTATTGCATTATTTACTTTTTGTACATGTCTCACAAAAAAAAATGAAACAAACAATATTTAAAAATCATAAACCCTAGGTTATATGGCTTTGTTTACTCATTTCTTTATCGAATAACTGGTTAACACCATTAAGAACCTAATTCTTAAATGAACCAAACGAAACTGAGCTAGCACTGGTACAACGTTCAACAATAATGTGGAGCACTCAAGCTCTTACCATCTTGAAATCACTTATCCAATACAATCTCCTGGCTGCCACGTCCAAAGTAAGGCTTCTTGGCAACTGAGCAGTTACAACAACCACAGTTGTGCGCAAGGAGGCGTCCATGCCAGACTTTTCAATGGTCATTTCATCATTCGAGCCTTTGTTTATCCAAAACATGGTACTACAATAGAACAAAGATGATGCATTGCTACAGGAAAAAAAATGAATTGGTAAATGAATTAGATACATTGAAAATACATACTTCTCAGCTGGCAGAAGGACCAAATCTGTTGGGTCAGTATCCTTGGATGTGACCAAACCTACTGCACTACCGTCAGAAGATCCAGTGAAAATGCTTTTTAGTCTGGGGTTGGTCCAGTAAAGTTGTCCAGTAAGCCAGTCAACAGCTAGACTTTTAATCCCATTATGTCCTGAGAAGAAAAAAGGGGGGCAATACACAAGGGTGAAGCATTTAACATGTAAAAGCACAGCATAAAATGAGTTGTTTCACGATGTGCAGTCAGGGTTTCTTTGAACGTGAAAGTCCCAGGTCAATTACACCTCACCCAGCTAACCTGAATAAAGCACTCCACTCTTCTGATTTTCAGCCTTATAGATGTTACCATTTCCATCAGCCCAGTAAAAGAGATTCCTCACAAGATCAAAGGCCAAGGTTACAGGGTCACTGTCAGCCACAAAAAGGATCTTGTATGCCCTGTCATTTACACCGACTAATCCAACAAGGCCCTTCTTGGTTGTTAGAAGTCTGGTGACATTTCCTTAAAAAAAAAAAAAAATCATCATCAATTGCCACACATTGTAAAACAGTTTGGTGAATAAAATACACAAAATACTTAGTCCTGAGAATGTACCTTGTGCTTGGCATACATTACCACCCTGAAGTGTAAAACCCGAGGCACATCGACACTGAAAAGATCCTTTAGTATTGATACACGTGTGCATGCAGGGCCCGTAGGGCTGAGCACACTCATCGACATCTACAGAAAATAAAAATTAAAACTGCACTAAGGGTTTTTTGAACACAATATGAACCCCTCTGTCATAGTTTCAATATGTCACAGCAGTATTAAGTCTATGCCTACCTTCACACTTGGCCCCATTTGGAGAGAGCTTCAGGCCACTAGGACAAGAACACAACGCTCCCCAAAGCTGGTCAGTGCATTTGTGACTGCAACCACCATTTTTAACTTCACATGTTTTACCTAAAAGTAGGTCAAAACAAGTTAAGACATATTTTAAAAAAGTACCAAAGGAAGCCTTACAAAGCTTCATCCTACAAGTCAAAATAGAATATAAAAAATCCAGACATACCACAAGTTACAGGCTCATCCCTCCCATCAGAGCACTGGGCAACTCCATCACATCTCTCTCTCAGGGCGAGACATATCCCATTTGGGCAGCGCACATTCAGATCTCCACAAGACCCTAACATGTTCATCACAATGTAATGTTATTGTTTCATTCAATACCAACTGTTGTACATCAGGAAAAAAGACTGTCAACAGGTTCTACAGCAGCTCACCACAACCATCTTCATCTGAGCCATCGCTGCAGTCATTCACTCCGTTACAGCGGAGATCTTGTGGGATGCAGATCCTGTTTCTGCATGCCCAGTCATTCACAAGGCAGCCTGAAGTTTGGTTACAGCCGAGCTCATCTGATCTGTCGAGGCACTGGGGAAATCCATCACAGACCTGTGCCTTTTGCACACACATACTGGCATCAGCACACTTAAACCCCCCCTGTGGGCAAGCTGCAGGAACAAAGATAAAAGGACACAAACAAATAGGCTTGTGTGTTTAAAACATTTATTTTAAAAGTGCTAGCTCTTCAGATAATATTAGCCTGCTTTTACAATTTAGCTGAGGACACAAATACTTCGTGCTAGTGACCAATGACCTAAAGAAGAAATGAACCAAAAAAGGCATATAACTAAATAAAATAAAGTAATAATAATAATAAAAAAAACCGTACAGCAATCCATCTCATCTGACCCGTCCAGACAGTCTCCACCTCCGTCGCAGCGCCATTTTCTGGGAACACACTGGCCGTCATCACACTGCCAGCGTCCACTGCCACATTTCTGAGCAACACCTGGAACATATTGAACTTCCTCTGCCACATCAAAATGGCATTTAACGTCATAATTATTTTTAAAAATATTTAACGTGGCGTAACATTGAGCACTTAGCATAAAAACGCTGCTACGTTGGGACTAGAAACGACTGAATAAAACTGCTACTGGGATTTGAAGGAAACGTATGCTATAAAATGTGAGGAGAAATTCTAAGAAAGATAGCAGGTCACACAAACGAAGAGCTTTATATTTGAGAATATGTCCACCACACGTCTGGCTTAAATTAACTTTGGAAAACTGTGGTGAAATTAACTCTTACCTGTTGCTAAAATAATACTCAAAACTGCAGTCACAACAGAGAATTGCAGCAAGGCCATGGCCTCCACGACCAACCGTTTAGGCCAACTGCCAAGCAACCAATCAGAAAGAGATTTATTTACTCTTGACGTCATCAACCGCCAATTAAACACTTTCTTGTAAGGGGCGGGGCTACACTTAAATAGAACCTAAATCCGGTCTTCACCATATTCACGATCAATTTACTATCAGCGCTATGTTTCTGCAATTATCTCTCAGCTCCGCAGAACATACAGGAACACTTTGTATTTCTGCAGTAGCAGATTGTTGTCGATGTGTTGTAGTCGAATGTTCTGGACAATTGCAATGCTGGTGTTATTTGGGTAGTGGATATTTAATTGGTGGACTATTCTCAGTCCATCAGTGATCCTGAGGAGTTTAAAAACTCCAGCAACCCTGTGTCTGAGCCACACTTACCAGACAAATATAGAGAATGGGAATAGTTCACCAACAAAATTGTCCACTATCCAATAAATACAGGCTCTGTTGTGGCATTATTTAGTTGGTAGACTGTTCTCAGTTGACAACCACAGCAGCCCTGTTGTGCCTGATCCACACTTAGCAGAACAATATACAGAATGAGAATGATCAGTCACCCAAATAATACCTGTTCTTGGTCCTGACCATTGAAAACAGAGTGAAAGGGGCAAGCAAAAGTGAAAGGGGCAAGAGCCAACAATGATCTACAGTCTGTAACGGAAGAACTATATATGGTCAGTGGAACTGAGAGAATGGACAGTGATGATCGAAACAAGGAGATGGACATAACTATGTAGATCATTAATGAACACCTTCTATTCTCAAACAGTATATTGTATGAGAAATACAAAGCCACACCAACAATAACTATTGAGTGAAAAATGTAATGGTGCCATGACCTTTCCAGTCACTAAATAGGGAGTAGGGTGCAAGTAATTATGGGGCATTTCTTTTGGACCATTCACCATGCAATTTGTGAAGGTCAGTTGCTGGCTTTAAATGATGTAGTAAACTAAAAGTCAACAAAAAATGGAGATACATGTTTTTCTTTGGACAGCAATGATATTTTATTATTCGTTTTTTTACAACCACATTTGAGTAAAACATTGCCCCAAAACACATAACACCGTCTTAAAAAGCCTTCATATCATCACTTTGTTTATTTAATGGGCTTTTGTTAAACAAACTGTTTATAAATATTCAGTGTTATTTTTGCCTATATATGTGAGTGATTACTTCACAAAATATATGGTACTTTTTATTTTAAATGCTGAAAAGAATACAACTGTGCTTTCTTTCATATGATGATGGTCACTCTTTCATACTGGTCACTCTGGGCCCTCTAGTAGTGTTTCTCCAGATGCAGTTGTGTCCAGGCTTTGACTGTAGTGTGGAACAGAAACCTGAGGACTGTGACCAGCTGGGGTTTGGAGAGTTTCATGTAAATCCTGACCGGTGAAATGGTTTTTCAGGTTTGTCTGAAAATAACAAGAAACAATTTAAGGAATACTATCTACTTAGTGAACTAGGAACTTATTAATGATCTTAAAGCATTTAATACTGGAACCAGATTTATTTAATTCAATAACTAAAAAACTCTTAATACACTTTTAGTAAGAAGAGACAAAATGAAAACTACTCAGGGAACCACAGGTGAAAATAATGCTTCTATTGAGGGACTATAGTGCCGCCTGCAGGACAATGCTGAACTATCCAGCTTTGAAAACAGCAACATATACAGTTCATGTTTTCTCTGAAATTCTAAACCTTGGACTAAAGCTGAGATAGATTAGAGACTCACAGACACTACGTTATATTTAGATATACACTGATTAGCCATAACATTAAAATCACTTCCTTGTTTCTTCATTCATTGTCAATGTCATCAGCTACACTGACCATACCGGTGCACTTCATTGTTCTACAATTGTCCATTTGTTGTGTTAGGCTCTTTAACTCTGTTATTCTCAGTATTGCAGTGAAACTGATGTTTTGACAGTGTGTGTTTTGCTGGTATGACTGTATTAGACAGAGCAGCTGCCACTGAGGTGGCACTGTAGGGGCCCTGACCATTGAAGACCAGGGAGAAAGGGGCTGACAATTTATGTAGTGCAACAGATGGACTAAAATCTGTAACTGTAAAAATACAAAGTGCACTTAAATAGTAAGTAGAGTTAGTAAATTTGACACTGAGTGTACAAAAAAGGACGTCAGCTTATGTGATTCAGTTGCAGGAACCTGAGTTTTTGACCCATGATTGCAAACAATAACTCACTACATTTTAAATTGAAGATTAAAAACACACCACAGGAGGGTATTTGTAGAGTGTAGCAGTGTAAATGCTGATTGGAACAGCACTCTGCAACTCTGCATCTCTTGCATTCACAATCCTTAGGTACAATTCTGCACTGTCCAGCTTGAGGAGAAAAAAAAAATATGTCACAAGTCAATGCTGAAATAAATATTAAATAATAAGCCTTTAAATTAAATAAATATTAATAATGAGCCTAATACATAACATGGTACATTTTTCAGTGACAGACTCATCCAGCATATGCTATTCAATGATTTTATACAGTACACAAACTACCCGTACTATGATGGGAAGTAAATCGTGTGCAGAATTAATGTAATTTTTTTTCTTTTGCATAAACCTGAGGAACAGCATTGACTTCTGCCATTGTCATTGTGGGTTTTGCTGGAAGGATTCGGATGGGTATTTTCCATCTTCCACTAATGATGTGATTGTGTCTATCAAAGATGTTCTGCTTCGCCCAGCCTCTGGGAACAAGATGGGTCACTTCCTGATCATAGAGGCCATATCCTCCTGAAACCTGCACCTGCATCACCAGAGAAACTGAGGGAGCAGGCTGGACCCTGAGAGAGGTCCAGCATCATGGTCAGTCACTATTTTTATTTTCAAAATGTTTAATGTACACCACAATATTTTGACACACAGAAACATAAGGTACTGCATAAAATCCAAGAACTGTTTGTGTGGAGACATACAGGGGTTAAACAATGAAACTGAAATATCTGTCATTTTAGTTGTGGGAGGTTTCATGGCTAAATTGGAGCAGCCTGGTGGCCAATCTTCATTAATTGCACATTGCATCAGTAAGACCATGTGCATCCAATGGTTCAAACACTGTGTCCTGAAGGCGGTGCCGTGTATCAGGACGACAATGCACCAATACACACAGCAAGACTGGTAAAAGATTGGTTTGATGAACATGAAAGTGAAGTTGAACATCCATGGCCTGCACAGTCACCAGATCTAAATATTATTGAGCCACTTTGGGGTGTTTTGGAGGAGCGAGTCAGGAAACGTTTTCCTCCACCAGCATCACGTAGAGACCTGGCCACTATCCTGCAAGAAGAATGGCTTAAAATCCCTCTGACCACTGTGCAGGACTTGCATATGTCATTCCCAAGACGAACTGACACTGTAATGGCCGCAAAAGGAGGCCCTACACCATACTAATAAATTATTGTGGTCTAAAACCAGGTGTTTCACTTTCATTGTCCCACCCATGCAGTTGTTCAGTAAGTTGGAAAGTACTGACCATATCATCAACATCCACAACATGCTTAAAAAATAGCAATAGCAATTTGCAATTGATGAATTAATCTGAAATGTTCTGCAGTTTTATATTAATTATTTTAAATATGTACTTATTAGTATATTACAATACATTTATACCTTCTAATCCAACCAGTAAGATGTTATTTGAAAATGTTCATTTTATATTAAACCACTTATAATAGCAGTGTACATGTGGCATATGCTTACTCTGGTATGGTCTGCTTAAAGGCAAGGATAGCCATTTGTCCCTGACTGCAGTGAGTGGGTTGTGTGGATGAGCTGTGTGGCTCACAGTGAACTGGGGGCAACACAGAAGGGCTGCCCAGACACTGCTCTCCACTAAACAACTCCACCATGAGACGACACACTTGGAATGAGGGACTCAAGCCCAGGAGGAAGTCATAAAACACCACAAATCCTGCTCTAAAACAGAGAAATAGAACATGCTGAATAGATTAATTCAAGTTTATTTCGCTAGTGAGCATTGTTACTCATGTAAAATGAAGCAGTTGTGGTTGTGTATAATATACAAATAGACAAAACTACTCACAAAATTCATATATGTTAGCTACATTAGCCACAGACTTAAGACTTCAGACAACATTTATTCCTTGGCTTATAAACATTTGTGGAAAACCATAAAAATAAACATAATACTAACACTGGATCATAGGAAGCAGGACCCAAGTCCTCTGATCTTTCAGTAGGAATTTTTTTGAGGAGTAGTGTCTGTGATGTGGGTTCCTCCTATAACATTCAAAAGATTATTACAGCAGATTGCTATAGAAAATGTCAAATGTTTTGGAGAAAAAAAACACTGCACAACTGTAAAGCCTATAGGCTAATATAAAAGTCTAGTGCATAGCTAAAATAGTAGTAGCTGCCATTTTGAAGCCTATATTTTGTCACAGAGTGTAATAAGCCCCATAAAATGTACAGGGGTTGGACAATGAAAGTGAAACACCTGGTTTTAGACCACAGTAATTTATTAGTATGGTGTAGGGCCTCCTTTTGCGGCCAATACAGCGTCAATTCATCTTGGGAATGACATATACAAGTCCTGCACAGTGGTCAGAAGGATTTTAAGCCATTCTTCTTGCAGGATAGTGGCCAGGTCTCTACGTGATGCTGGTGGAGGAAAACGTTTCCTGACTCGCTCCTCCAAAACACCCCAAAGTGGCTCAATAATATTTAGATCTGGTGACTGTGCAGGCCATGGGAGATGTTCAACTTCACTTTCATGTTCATCAAACCAATCTTTCACCAGTCTTGCTGTGTGTATTGGTGCATTGTCGTCCTGATACACGGCATCGCCTTCAGGACACAATGTTTGAACCATTGGATGCACATGGTCTTACTGGTGCAATGTGCAATGAATGAAGATTGGCCACCAGGCTGCTCCAATTTAGCCATGAAACCTCCCACACTAAAATGACAGATATTTCAGTTTCATTGTTTCTAACCCCTGTATTTGAGATGACTTGACATGTGAGGAAAATGTGTAAAAACTTAGGATTGCAGTTATTTCTTTAGGTGCCTGTAAATAATGGTAGTGAAAATAAAGCAGCAGCATGACCTGACTGATTATGACCTGAAATTATATTACTTCAAATTGGCCAATAAATATATACTGAGTAAAATTGTGTAGGGTTGGTCCAACCTTTCTGTTCCTGATCAGCCTCCTCAGACGATTAATCTCAAGCTCATGCTTTAACAGATCAATGTCCATCTTCATACTGCTCATCTCCTCTTCACTAGGCCAAACTAATAAAGACAAATTCAAAACCCTCTTTAGCACAAGGGTGAGTAAACAGGGTAGGGCAGAATTGGTTTAAATCCTACCATTTGTAGTTGTCCAGGTGGCTGCAGATCTTCCCTTTTTTAACTGCAGTCTCATGATTTCCTCTTCCAGGCACTGATTCTCCAGCTCTGTGGATATGAGCTCTTTGCTGAAGTCATTCCATTTGCTCTTTGGCTCTGTGATGTAGAAAACAAACAAAAAAATCTCTCGAGTGAAACTGTAACAGAATTGCAATACTTAAGTAAATCTAAGTAAAAATACAGTGCAATATTTATATTGTAAGAAACAAATCACAGCTTCATTAAAAACACTTATCAACAAAATGAAGGAGAAAGGATTTAAACTTTTATTTCATTTCTAAAGGTCTATTTGACACAATTTGAAAGGTTGCTCTCATGAAAGTTATGAGATTGTGATATGGATAAAAAAGTACTTGGCCCAGGTTTTGTCCTCTCAGTGTGAGCTGTCTTGGACAGAGGCTCTTTCCCAGGAAACATTTCCACTCTGAGGGCTTCATTTAACAAGTCCTGCAGCTGAGCCAATATCTGAGGATCTGTCCCACCATTCTGGAGGTAGGAGGCATGAAGAGTACTGTGGAAGATTTGATCAGATTACATGGGTGCATTTAGATAAAATTCCTGTTCAATTCACAAGTCTGCTCCCTTCAGAGGTCATGTGAAGTCAGAAAAGAGAATCAGATGAATTTATGACTAATCCTCAAGTCCACAAACACATTACCTGATTTCTGAGGTAAGGACGCCACTACCATAAACAGGTTGGAAGATTTGTGTTACTCTTTCTGTACTCTCAGGTTTGTGCTGGGGAGGGTGGGTTTTTTGGAGAAATTCCTGCCTACAAAAAAATAGTTGGGCATGTTACTGATGGAAGTTTAAAGTAGCACTATGTAAGTTTCTGGATTTGGAGATATTTCTGGTAGTAACACATAATGGCAACTAATTTGCAGACGAACACTTTGATAAAATCAGACACGTGCCACTGAAGAGATAAATGTACCAAACTGGGATTACTGTCTCAATGTAAGTGAACAAGGGCCTTACAACAGCATGCGGATCTAACGTTAAGACTCTATAACAAGAACTGATATACACTACTTATACAGCTAAATCTGTGACATTTGACAGAGATTGAAAAGCTGCTAAATGAATCACACTGACAATTTAAATGTAAAGCACCTCAAGAAAAATGCTAGTAACTCACTCATTTATTTAAGTACATACTCACTCAGTGAGGTATTATGCCACACATGGCACTATTTCTCATGTACTCACATTTAGGGACTGCTTCACAAGGTGGTACTATTGTTTTTGCCTCAAAACCAATTTGTGTCCCTGTTACTGAATTATTTTACCCAGTCAGTTTTATTTTTCCTCTGTGAAGAATAAGTACGTAACGACAGTTTTCATTTTCTCAGAGAACATGGTAAGCGGAAAGATCATACTGTTGCTCTTAGAATAAAACCTCCAAATTACAGAGGCAACAGTGACAGTATGTAAGCTGGTTGGGAGAGAAATGGCCGAGAGCCCTCCGTGTGGAGAAAATCATAGATAATATATAATTATTTTTATTTTTCCATTTTTTAGAACTATACACTGCTTAACAGACATAATAATATCCTAATTTGAATTGCCCTGGAAATACTTAAAAGGAAATTCCTTCCAATCCATTAGAGGTAGTTAGTGTAGGCTCAGTGGGATTGTGCTGTAGGTGATTCAAGAGTGTCTCCAGTAATGTGGCGTTTCTCTGCTCCTGCTCATTCAGCTCTAACAGCATGTTTTCCAGTTGAGCCATTTTCCAGTTATGTGAGTCCAGTTCCTGTTGATTAATCTCTGCAATCAGTAAAGAAATAAATGTTGCCATTTATTATGACACGTACTGCATTAGTAGTTCCTACTGAAACCAAATGGCATGTGCTTTTATAGGCTTTAAATGGGTACAAGACGTTGGGATCACTCGTTTATCACTGCTTATGTGTAGCCAGCCAGTCAGACTTAATTATCAAGTGACTGTGTAAATAGTTTTTTTTTGGCAACCATGCTTTGTCTAACTGCAGACGACCTGTTATTTCTATTAAGACCTGAATGTGTAGAAAGATTGTATTATTACCTGTTTTTTGGTTGCTTGGTTGTTTGCTCTCGTTCACCCGTGATACTTGGTGCCTACGAATCTCAGACAGATCTTGATTGTGTGATCTGCCTGCAGTCTGTGTAAAATAAATTACACAAATCTTTATCAGGTTCGCTTGCAATTTGGGCCTGTGATGGCAAGCAACTACAAAGGCAGAAGTTGTAAAAGATTTGTGGGGATGTTTGTGTGATTCCTACTGGTTCACTCTTGTTTATTTGTAGCTGGTCCTGAGCTGTTTGGCTGAAATTCTGCTGTCTGATTTGGGCCACTTCATTAGTCTTCTCCTGTTGTTGTCTGCGGCGAGGTTCCCTTATCCTGTAATTCTGTACAAAGTTCTTGCACTCAGTATAGATATGACAAATACAACATGCATAAATGCAAAACAGTGAGTGTGGTGCAGGTTTGACAATTCATATGGAAAAGACACGCTGTATTCATTATGGGATACATATCAACAGCTTGTTTGAAGCTCTTGTAAGTGCAGTTGAAATGTCAAGGCACATCTGTCTGTGTTATGATACAAAATATCTGCTCTCACACAAAGTTATGCATATTAAACATCCCACAGTTCTTCAGGCAATCAGGCATAGGACACTTTATAGGAACAGTACCAGGTTCTGAGGGAAATCAGAGTCTTCTGTGTGATCTGCTCCAATACAAAACTTCTCCTTGTGCTTCATAAGAAAATTTGATGATCTGAAAATCATGTTACACGTAGAACAAACAAATGAATCCATGAATCCAACTTAATAAACAAAGAGAATTCTGTTCGTGGTTTAGCCAGAGTGCAGTCCACTGTGTGTTTTGAGCTGCTATTGACAACCACTACACAGAATATACGCACCACAGCGCCACCAGGAGCCGTTCAAATAAAAATCATTTTATTTAAAATCATGATAAACCAGATACTGTTCTGAAATTAACCAGTTGGCTGTTCTCGCCCCCTGTTGAGTATTTGGATAGTATGTCTGAACAGAGCTTGTTAACATGAGAAAGGCATGAAGTCTTGATAGTGATAAGGAGATTGTACAAATGTAATGTAAATGTGTATTTACACAAATTATGTTAATTTAAAAATATATTAAAAAGAGTAATAAATATTAAAATATGCCCATCTGTATGATTTTAATAATCCATTTCTACACCAGACAAATATAGTCCTTTCTGGCACCCCTGGTCAAATTACTTTTTTAAACAATATTAGAAGACAGGCGAATTAAATTTGATTAGTTTATGTTTTTTCCCCCCAATAAGCCGGATATATGAGTCAGCAAGAGCTGAGGACTATCCCTCAGCTCTCACCGTTATTTGGTTAACTGCAATCCCACTTAACCGAGAATTTTTCAGTTAGCCAGAAACTTAGACCCAAAGCTGACGACTGTTAACGGTAAAATCCCTCGTCGTTTTCTGTTGGACGAATTTGGGCTTTAATTATCTGGCTAAACTGAGAAATCCTGCTTTGTCGAATACTTCTCAGTGGTTTACGTTTGAATAGAGTTGTACATTCCTTTCTGGCACTCACTAAAAACGTGTAGCCTAGAGGGAAATCATCATGTCTAACACAAGGGCTTACATGCCGATATGAAGGATATCGGACTATATTTTACTGGAGGTTATGTATTTACTAGAGATTTATTGGAGATTGAAAGCATTAGGCAGAGGTTGAGTGAGCTGCTCAAATGAAGTACTATTTAATTATTCTTTGTTGAATGGCGGATGAATACACTCGTTGTTTTGATGTAGCAGTTTACAGCTTTTTGTTTTTTTCCTCCGTTCATCGATGTTATGATGTGACGGCCGCGTCGACAAACCACAGCCATCGGCTTGGAATCCAAACGTCACCGAGCGAGTGACGAGCCCCAGTGGCCAATCAGATTTACGAGCCTTTTTGCTTAATTAATACTTGCAACGTCTGACGCCAAACTGGAGCCAATGGGCCCCAGCGGTTGACGCATACGCTTACGGTTCCTCCAATAGGAATCCGGGGGAGGGAGTTAGGGCTGGCCTGTACGTTAATGTTAGGGTTAGATTGTCCCCATGAAAGAGGCCGCCGTCGTCTTGCTGCTGTAATTTGGCCATAGAGGAAAAGAAAAGACAATATTTTAAATCAATTTTAAGGAACTCGAAGATATAAATCAAAGCCAGGCTTTGGTGTGGAGTGTGTAGCCATTTTTCCTTTGCACAAAGCAACCGGCGGCTCATTGTTCAGGTGAGTATTTTTCCTTCCTGCGAAAAAAATCTAAATATACGAAATATAGGTTAACTTAAACACGTCTTTAGTCTGTTTACATTTCAAAAAGCTGAGTTTGACCATTAACCGCTAGCTTCTTGTACGACATTTTCGCTCCACCTTAAATGGAGCAGCAATGTTACTGCACCGTTTAAGGTGGAACGGAAAATTCGAAAAAAGAAGACAAACTCAAGCTTCGTTTGTTTTTCTGTCAAACAAAGTGTCGAAGGTTATAAGTTAGCGTTTATTGAGCCACGTACACGCCTCCTCAGTTGCTAAACGCACCACAGCTCCCTTACACACTTATGTTATTCACAAAACCGATAAAAACCTTAAACGTTGCTGTGTTTTTAATCGTGGCCGGTTCCAGCTGCATTCACGCTCCGGGTTTGTTCTCGTTTTTAGCCGCTAGCATCATCCGCTCGCTCTGGGGACTTTGCTTTCATGCAGCCATCCACTTTAATTTCACCCGGTCTCTGTGCTTGAGGTAAGTTTTGGACCCATCATTTTTTTCTCTAAAGATAATATGTTTTAATATATTTTTTTTATTGCGAGCAAGCTTCTGCTAACGATGCTTTAGCACTGGCCTGTTTTTTTCTATGTGTAACGTTGCATTGTTTTCTTTACTACCTTGCTACCAGTTTGTCTGTTTTATTTTTGCGGTCTGTCCTCGAGTGGAAAGGGTTACGATTTTTTATGGTTCAGCTACGGTGCTTTAAGCATTTTAATTATAATGTAGTAATGATAAAGTGTACAAACAAGATAGCACAATTCATGTGTCCAATTTCCTGTCAAAACAAAGCAAAATAGAGAGAGCTTTAGAAAACTGTTGAGGGAGGAGAATAATTTTCCAAAATAAATAATCTATTTAGCATAATCATAAATAAAAGGGTTAAAGAAAACCCTTGCAAAACTGGTGGACCGTTATTACAAAGGCGTTATCTTTCAGAGAGAGAGAGAGAGGGAGAAAATCAAGCTCCACACTTAAGTTCAATCGGGAGAGAAAAAAAAACCCACACGTGTTTCATTCACTTCTTTCACAGCAAAAACATAAACCTCTGTGACATGGATCTGAAAGGATGTGTAGGTGTCAAGAATCCACGACCAAGTAAGACAGTTAGACCTAATAACGTTATTTGATAGAGTACCCCTCAGATTGTGCTTTAGAGGTACTTTTTTTGAAATACTGCAAACAAGTCAAAGAATTGAAGCTATATTAAAGGCCAAAGTTTGGTCACACTTAATAGAGAAAACGTTTTATATTTAGTTTAAGTAAATGTGATGACCAGCCAAAAAACCCAACATTGCTTTTAAAAAGGATTTTGGTTAAAATATATATATATATATATATATATATATATATATATATATATATATATATATATATATATATAATAAATGAAAGGTGGTCATAGACACACAAGGCAAAATCCTGTAATTGCATGCTAACCAGTTCAGCTGGTCTTATGCTTCGAGTCGCATATACACCCATTCAGTTAGATATTAGATACTCAGAAAATCTTACAATTAACGGCATAAATCATTATAATTGCAAGGTTAGGGTTTTATCCAGGACCTTCCCTTGCACTCCACTCACCACGCTGGTGGTATAAAGAGAGAAATTATGAGGCAAGCTCCCCTCCAAGACAAGCTATTTAATGGACTTTGGTCAAAAAACAGCTATTACAGGTTTAAACTCTAAAATTTGGTCAACGATGAAATATATATTTTCTGCCTGCAGTGACTTTATAAAGTAGAAATGAATACAAGACTACCCCAGCTGGAGTTGGCAGTATGACAGAAATATAACATCAACATGCTTTAAGACTTTTTTTTGGCATGATGATATCTTTAGATCAGATGCACTAGATATGCTCCAGCAGTAACACATTTAAGATCATGATGAAAAATGTTTATTTTTAGTTCAGTTTCATTTATTGCACAGAAATGTTTTCAGTTGAACAAGACTTGTCGCTGTTCTTGTTACTGACATCAGCGTTATAACAATACTGTGAAATTAAATGTAGTAAATTATTGCACAGCTGTACCTCCAACTTCTTAAAATATGGCACTGGTTTCCCTTCTCATCAATTGCAGAAGTGTTTATGCTTCAGATTTGAACGTGTCTGTATTAGCAAAGGAAACATGCACTGAGTTTGAATGAATGCTGGTGCTTTTGTTATTTTTGCTTATACTAACTTATTTTTTCTTTTATTTTGTCTCCAGCAATGTTTCTGCTGGTCATTTGGAAGGCATTCTTTCTTCATTGTGGCTTGTTTCCGCTATGATAAATAAGCTTATGGCAGCAAAGCCCTCTCTGGGAATTGGCCATTTTGTAAAGCTAACGCAATAGCCCTGGATTCCTAATGTTTACTTCCACTTCCTCATGTTCACAATCAGCGTTTACCGGGCTGTGAGCTCAGTGGGCATCACTGTCATCACTGCCTGAAACAAAAAGCCAGTACTTCTTTTAATGCCATGGTGTGTCTCATTGAGTGGAACCAATTTTCAAATTAAATGGGGAAATGAAAAGGCTTGCATGCATGCGGTCCTTCTCCATGAATCAAATATTGAACTTTTGGCTTGCATTATCTGTAATCTGCTCTGTGGTCAAGCTTGTTCCCCTAAGAAACCATGCTTCTCATTCTTCATTGAAAATAGTGCTGTGCTGTTTCATTATTTCATTTACAGAGTGCAACTAACAAACTTTTTTTATTTTGTTTAATAGGGAAATAATGTTGCATATTTTCTGGATCAAAGAATGCCACCAATTGTTTAAAATGCTTGCACACTCAAATGGTCTATAAGTAAAAAAAAAAAGCCAGAATGCTTTAATATAAAATGATTTTGAGTATGATACACAGTGGCTAATTTTCCTTTTTTTTTTTCTTGTTTTTGTTTTGTTTCTAAGTAAGTATTTTTTTATTTTTATTTATTTTTTTTTTTTTTAAACTTGAACCATATCACATCAGAACCCCCTGACCTCTTCTAAGCATGGAATTATTCATACATTTTGAATAAAATTTGTCTTTACAGTAAACCTCTTAATTCCTTGATGTTGACCTAATTATTTTGCTGTTGCCTGGAGGATTTTGTAACTGAAGTTTTGTGAAAGATTCTTTAGAGGGACACTAGGTATGATTTGGTATTGTTGCTTTTGGGCTCATTCTGAGGTTGCAGAGTGCAATTAGCCTTTACAGCACTGTTCTAAAATCAAGGACCAGGGATGGAGGTTGGTTTTCTACCCTTCTCCTAAAGTTCCATAGTGCAACTTCTGCAGTGCTGAGCCCGAAGTAGCAAAAACAGAGGCTCTATTCTCCCTATTGCAGGTCAATGGAAGTGTCACAGTGGTTTAAACGTTTATAAATGTGTACCTTTTAAGTGACAGTCATAACCAAATTTATTTTTTTCGAAACCTGTAGTGTGCATGTGAATGTTCTCCATGGCACCTAAATTTTAGGGACATGTATGGAGGTTCACCTCTAATCCCATTTGAGCCTTTGTTTTGCACAGTCTGTCATCAGACTTTTTGATTTCTGTTTTTCTTCACTCAGGTAACCCCTCGCCCCCTCCCTCCCCTGTTCCATCTCCTAAGCGCCTCTTCCTGCCCCCTTACCCCTTTCCCCACTAACGCTCCCTCAGAACCCTAGCCCAGTGGCCCTCTTCCTAAACCCCTCTTAGGAAAGCGAGTTTCTCGCCTCCCTTGGCATCTGTAACCTACCTGACCAGGAGGGGGCTGATTGACTGCTTGCCTGAAACCCAGACAATGTCGTCCATCTTGCCTTTCACCCCTCCGGTGGTGAAGCGCCTACTGGGCTGGAAGAAGTCGGCCAGTGGCTCAGGTGGAGCGGGTGGGGGAGGAGAGCAGAATGGTCAGGAGGAGAAATGGTGTGAGAAGGCTGTGAAGAGTTTGGTGAAGAAGCTGAAGAAGACAGGCCAGTTGGATGAGCTGGAGAAGGCCATCACCACACAAAACTGCAACACCAAATGTGTGACTATACCCAGGTATGGCAAAGCCAATATGAACGTAACCCTCTCCATAAGCACACATCTTTTCATGAGTTCAGACATATGTTCCAAGCCTCGCTTTCTCTCTCTGCTGTCATGCAGTTTGTTTATTCATAGCTATCAAAACATTATTCCCATGTGTTTTGATTAGATTATTTTAAAGATTAAATTGGATATATAAATTTATGTATTTTGTAGCAAAATGGCTCATTACTGCCAGTCTTTATAATTGAATGGTGAGGGTGCACCTACCACATTAGCACTACTTTATTTTATTTCTTTGAATTCTTTCTGTGCCACCCATCCACTCTGTATTCAGTTCATGTTCATCAGTTTGACTTTACTGCTTGTTTTCATGTACCTTTCCCTTTTCATCTCATCTGCTCTGAGGCTTAGTCATCAGTGTTCAGTGTTCTTGCTTTTATATTACTTGATATTAACCTATCTAGAATGTGGGAAGACTGTAAACCTACCGCTTTTAGACTCAACAAATTGAAACCTTGTGTTTTACTAAAACACCACTTTATCACGGGCTTTTCAAGAGCTGTTGTAAAAAATAAGGGGGTGGGGGATTCTTGTGTCAAAATGATTTGATTTTGGCAAAAAGAAACTACACTATGCGGTACTCATTATGCATGTGTGATGCTAACATTTCCTGCACAGAATCGATGATGTATTTAACTGTACGTCTCTCCTACAGTTGAAATGTTTATTGTTCATTTTACTGCATTTGTAAGTCCATATAAATAGTTGATACAGTTCTCTGTAATGCTATTACAGACAAAAATCCCATTTTTATCAATGTTATTGTAGTGGCATCAGCAGATATGTTCATGAAACATATCAGATGTCAGCATCGACCTTCAATTCCAATGTCAGTGGATGCACAATATTCGTAGATTAATAATTTATACCTTCTGAGACCTAAGACCTATGATGACTTAATTCCTTGGTTATCTTTCAGTTAAATCTGCATTTCAGTAAGCAAACATTTTTTTTAAAATTAGTATTTAAATGATTAGCTCAACACTCAAATTTTCTTGTTATAAAGTGACAAAGAGGAGATTTTATGTCACTTATGCAGTTAAACAGCCAGTCTTCAATAAGGGATAATATTAATGCCCTGCTACATGGTGTCCTACAGATTTTCTCAGGTTGCCTTTAGTGAGACTTTAGCCTAAACAGGAGAGATGACCAACGTCAGCTGATTGCGGAGCTTTTCAAGTTGTCAAGGGAATTCGCTCATTCACCTTCTCTCTTCCCTTGAGAGCCTGTGTAGGGAGATTTCACATGGTAGGAAAGTTTGCTTGCCAGTGTGAGGGTTATTTTTTCCCCCTCCTTTTCCTCCGTCCTGCTCTAATCAGTCCACTAACCTTGAAGATTGGTGAGAATGGCTGAAGACATCATTCTTTACGCTAGTTCTCATGATGTGAAAAATTTTAAATGACTCCAAAAACAATGTTCCCATTTCACTTCACGTTCATCTTGTCCTAGATTTTTGAGCTTGCCTGTTTGAAGATCTGAACATAAGTATTACATTTGTAGTAGATTTTTTTGAAGTTGCGTTGACTGCAGTCACATTTCTGCTTATTGTAGTTATTTTTGGACTTGTTTAAGAACTAGATTCATTATAATGTATTTTACATTTATTCATGGATGTTGTTCTGTAGAAGACTTTTTGCTTTTGTTGCTGAATGAATGCAAGCTCTCTTCTTGTTACCACACTTTTAAACAGATTGATTTACCTCATTGTTTTGAATAAGCACTCCAGCCTGATTAATTTGACTAATGGATTTGAGTCTGCTATGTGCCACATGTTGGTTTTCAGCCAGGTGTATGACATGCATTTATACATGCTGTAGATTGACCCTTTTCAGAGGTGTATAAAACTCAACAATATTGTTATTAGTCAACATGAGTAATACATATAGCAATGGATTAGCATTGTTTCTTTCCATTTTAAATTGAAGAAATATTTTATTTTAAAATTAGTTTATAATTTGTGCAGTCTGCTCTCACCTTCTTAGCTGCAGTTGTTTATTTGCTTCATTAGTCAGTCAAAGTGGGGTAATTGGCAGGCATTTTCACGCATGTACCTTAAGTGGTGCATTGTTGAACCAGAGGCGTGTGCCCATATTCGCCCTTTTTGTTTTTCCTGTTTCAGGGAAAACAAACCCTTATCTGTGTTAATGTGACTTCCGGTTGAAGCTCCTGGCTGCCCCCACTATAAGCCCAGGTCCTTTGAGAAGCAGCACTGATAGTTTATCTGCAGACATGCCTTCAGCTAGTGCAGGGATGCAAAGAGTGATTTTCTTCCATGAGCCTTCTAAAGAGAATGATTGGGTTGCATTTCTAAAGCTTATTGATTGTAACATTAGTGCACTGTTGTCTGGCTGCCTCTGTGTGGTGGTATTAAGGTCCTGGTTTTATCCACTTCGATAAATCTGCTGAGAAAGGAGACTGTATGTGCTCTCATAATTCTATCAATTGCTGATAGAAGAGACCATAATGATCTTCAGGTCAGTATTTACATAGAGCAGATGACATTATCTTCTAAGCAGACAGGATATCACATCAGTCGTCTAAGATTAGGAGGGGTGTTCTGTAGTAATGACAAAAAGCAGAGTCCTGACCGGCTTAGGGAAACTGATTCAGCCCCCCTTTGTCAAGCAGGTAGTATTTTTAAAGCTGTAAATAATTGAGATGTGTTTTTAAAATCAGCATACTTATAATAATAATAAAATAGGTTTGTGTGTGTAAGAAAAGTGTGGACAAGTTCAAGCATAAACAGCCAGTGCTATTAATTGTGAAGTACATTGTGTCATGTCTTCAAAGGATAAGATTCTCTAAAATTTGGGTGGTTTTTAAGTTTAGTTGTTACAGCTTTGCATATTAGCACTCAACACTTAAACACTGTTTCCCAAACCCCATTGTTATTTATCATGAAACAAAGAGCACTTTACATTAGAGACCCTCACAGAAATGATGGGTGTATGCCTAGCTCTTACAGGATTATGAAAATGACAGCTTGGCATGTGTTCAGAGGACACAACCTGAGGAGTAGTCCTATTGGCAGCATTGCTCATTTTCAGCCATTATAACCTAAGATTATAGGGTGAAGACATATGGTCCCCTCTGATGCAGTGGGCTGCCCCTGTACTTTAATCTTCTCTGGGCTCAGTTTTAAAACTTTGCACCATATTGGAGAAGGGGGGGTGGGTGCTGGAAATATTTTTTTTAAGATAACTTGTCTACAAAAATGGGAAAAATGTTTCATGAGAGAAGATATTGATTTAAAAGCTATTCCTTAGGTTTAATCCTGACTGTGATAAGCATCAGTAGAAGGTGTTGGGTTTGTCTTTGGCCTCTTGTGACAATGGACTGCTAGCAGATGGGTTCTCAGTGGTGGAGTTTGTCTGGGGTTTCTGGCACTCCAGGGAACTAGGGTTAATACCCCCAAAAAAGTGTGCCACCAGTCTGGAAATCGAGTGCTCACTGAAACTGGTGCAGGCTTAACTGCTTTTAAAGAGTTTTTCCTTGAGTGTGCAGTACTATCTCTACTTTGCAGAAGAATTAGACACTAGTGATTCTAAAAGTGACGCATTAGTAGTGGGACCAGCAATTATGTAAGTATTAAGGCAAATTGTAAGTAAGTTGCCTTCATTTAACATATCATCTCTGTCTTATTAAAAAAATAAATATAACTTTTTTGGTGCTTTTGGTTCACAACATTTGAACACAGCAGCTTTCTTCACATCATGGGAAAATTTCATGATGAATGAACCAATAGAAATGCTCTAAAATGACTTGAATAAAATCTTTTTACATTCCCTTCCATTGAGATTTAAGAATGGGTTTTTATTATTATTTTCTCGCCTTCTCCTGTAAATTTACTATTTTTGGGAGATGCCTATTTTTAATTGGACAGTGATGATATACACGTCTGTAAAGCTGCTATTTTATTTTCCTCTGTGTTGTGAGTAGGATGAAAAGACACCCTGATATTGGCCACAATTTGTTTTCTTTTAATTATTGCTGTGTACATGAAATAGATGGCTATTGTTATCATGATAGTCACCATGTATTTACTGAACATGGATTGTGCATGGTTTATTTAACATCTATTCATATTGAATAATGATTTGGCAGCTGGTTTCTAGGTATAAAAGAATGCTTGTTAATTTGAAAGTTTGCATGTCTGCTTAGTCACTCTGTATTTGAGGAGTGTGTTGAAATCTTCCAAGGACTGATATGCTGAAACTAAGTCCCTTCCCTTTACACAGCTCATTTCACTTAATGTGAGCATGTGTAGTTTCAGTTCTTCATTGGCTTTTTTTATTATTATTTTTTTAAATTGTGGCATTTGCCTCATTTTCTCATTGCCATCACGCAAACCCCAGTTCTAGGGTCAGATCTTGTAAGCATATATAAAAATATTTGAGTATTTTTGTGTGCCGTGGTTAAAGATTCCAAGAGAAAGATGGTTATTCTGTGAAGGATAATTGTTTTATTAAACCAGTTTTAAAAATGTTTTCTATGTAGTATGATATTTGTTCGTAATTGCTTGAAATATCTTGTTTGAGTTTTTTTTTTTTTTTTTTTTTTATTATTATTTTTTTTTTAATTATCAGTGAAGTATTAAATTGCCTATCAATTTCACAATTTAGCTAATTCTTCACTCTGCCCATTATTAGTAAAATAAAATGTTGTGTTAATTGTTATTCACTCTGTAAATGTTTTGCTAAGCTATATTAAAAATATCAAAAAGCTATTCATTTATACTCTTCTATTTGAACTATAAGACTTTTTTTTTCCAAAAGGGGACATGCTGACCTTACTCTGTATGCTAAAATAGCTCAGAAAAAACACTTCCCGTAACTGCCTACACTATGCAGAACATCTGAATAAAGCATTAAATAAGATTATCATTATCATTTTTTAAGTTCCTTAGGTTCCTAAGGTATAGGAATTAGAAAACTGAATTCTTCCAAACACACTTAAGTTATTTTTGAAGGTTGCTCAGGGTTGTGTGTGTTAACTAATTTTGAAATGTGGTATTTTCTACAAAGGGATCATGTTCTCAACTCATTTATGTCATGTGCTGCATGTTTAAATGTTCAAAACTGTAATTCAGTCCACCATGAATATTATCTTTTTAACATTTACTTAACTCTCATTTAATTCCATTATTATGTAGAGACTGAACTGTAGTACACTATAAATATAAAAGTACATTTGTCAGTTTGTCTTGTTTTTTCCTTCATCTCACTGTCTTATGTGGTATGTCCATTTGAGTGGCTTCTTTTATTTGAGGTGAACTGCATCACAGCCTGACTCAAAACGCAGAACATCTCCAATAAAAGAAATAACACCTTGTTATATCCCACCATTGTACATCATCTTGGTATTTTTGAATGAATCATGCCCCATGTTTATCATTTTTTGTTTGTTTGTGTTTTTATTTTGTTTTTGTTTTTTTTGTTTTTGTTTTTTTACTTTTCTGTGCACAGCAATTGCTCTGAAATTTGGGGACTGAGTACACCAAATACGATAGAACAGTGGGATACCTCAGGCCTATACAACTACCCTGACCAAACCAGGTGACTATCCTCTCCTGTCATTGTGCTGCACTCACCCGTGCTGTGGGATCCTCTCCACGCAGGCTCGGAGAGAGAGCGCAGAAGCCTTCTTGTTCTGCTCCTCCAGGGGCTGTGTATTTCACTTTTAACTTCTCAGGCCATTCTCTGTGATTTTATTCTAAGTGAAAAATTATAATGTGTGGATATTTATAAAAAAAAACAACAGAATTTAAATTGTTTAGTTTATTGTTTAGCATGTTTTTCCTCATAATTCATACTCATCCTCTTAGGCACAAGCTTTTACAAAGTAGTTATATTTTGTAGTGATATTGTCATTAAAAGCATACATGGCTTCTGTTTTGGTTTGGCCTTAAGTAATAGACCCATTTTAAGTCTAAACCAGCTATCTTCCCTCTCTCCATCCATGTTCTCCTTCCTCTGACCATTTGGCACGTTCCCTCTACTCCTTTGTTCTCTCTTTCTCTTTCTCCCTGGTTTCTCTCTCTCCCTTTCTTTGTCTCTATCTTTCTCTGTCCCTGTCTTCTCCTGTATGTGCCTGGTTTAGATCTTTGGACGGCCGTCTACAGGTGTCTCATCGTAAGGGGCTGCCTCACGTTATATACTGTCGTCTGTGGCGATGGCCGGACTTGCACAGTCACCACGAGCTGCGCGCAATCGACACTTGCGAGTATGCCTTCAACCTCAAGAAGGACGAAGTGTGCGTCAACCCCTACCACTACCAGCGAGTGGAGACACCAGGTGCCAACCACATGTTAAACATTCTTGTTTTTCCTTCAGCAGATTTTAAAGCACACCCTCTGTCTCAAAATGCTCGTTTATTGTTATTTCGATTTGACTTGGGCTCTTCAAAAAAAAACTTTATTTATTTTATGTTTTCTAGGTTTTTTCCTAATGTGTTTTTTCCTTCTTTTCTTTTTTCTTTTCTTCTCTAATGTTGAATTATTGCTTCTGTAGTTCTTCCTCCTGTCCTAGTGCCAAGACACACAGAGATTCTGACTGAACTGCCTCCTTTGGATGACTACACCCATAACATACCTGAAAACACCAACTTCCCTGCTGGGATTGAACCACCAAACAACTATATACCAGGTACACACACACACACACACACACACACACACACACACACACACAAAAGACCCATAATCTTTCACTGAAAATGTGTTAACACATGTCCCTATGTATCCACATCACATTTTATTTGTATATTCCCTTTGTAAAACTTGAGTTGTGTTTGAGTTTTTTGTCTGTTCGCAGAGACTCCTCCACCTGGCTACATCAGTGAGGATGGAGAGACCAGTGACCAGCAATTGAATCAAAGTATGGACACAGGTACATTCCCACGGTGGCAAACACTACATGGGAATGGCAGTGTGTGCGTGTTTTAGCCAGTAAAGCACTTAATGCTTTCACTGCAGTTGCCTTATCCAGCCTTCCTCTAGACTCAGATGTTTAATATTTATATTTAAATACTTAAAAATAAACATTTGCACCCATTAAAGGCAATTAAGATTGAAAGTAGAAAGGAAGAGCGTGCTTATTTTTATCTCTATGTTTCTTTGGTGCGTAGGCACTCAGTTTGTCTTGGAATGTGTTGAGCTGTTAAAAATACATTTTCTGTTTTCTTGACCAGGCTCTCCTGCAGAACTGTCGCCGAGTACGCTCTCGCCCGTCAATCATGGCATGGGTAAGGAAACCTTGTTGCATAATCAACATCCTGAACCCATGCTGCTTTACCAGCAGCTCTCAGCTGTATGCTTAATGTTAACTGCCTTATTACAACAGTAGTAGTAAAATAACAAGGTTTATATTTTATTCTGTTAAAGCCAGAATAAAATGTGAATGTTTGTTAAAATATGGGTTTCTCGTTTGCATTGTAGACCTGCAGCCGGTGACTTATTCGGAGCCTGCCTTCTGGTGCTCCATAGCCTACTACGAGTTGAACCAGCGGGTGGGGGAAACATTCCATGCTTCGCAGCCCTCTCTCACTGTGGATGGCTTCACAGACCCCTCCAACTCAGAGCGCTTCTGCCTGGGCCTACTGTCCAATGTCAATCGCAACGCCACTGTGGAAATGACCCGGAGACATATAGGTACAACCTAAGACCTATAGGGGCCTATTATGATATTTTATAATATGAAATTGATCTGTCAGCAAGTCAGTTGTGCTATATAAATCTTGGCAGATCATTTGTTTAAAACACAAAAGAGAAGAATGTAGATTGTCCTGTGTTCTGAAATTTCTACAGTGTATGAATTAACTACATTGGGAACCGACAGAAATGTTGAATTTTAGTACAATTCTATGAAAACCGCAGGCACCATTTCAACTATTCAGTTTTGTTGCTGTTAATGTGTACAGGCAGAGGAGTCAGACTGTATTATATTGGTGGAGAAGTGTTTGCAGAGTGTCTGAGTGACAGTGCCATCTTTGTTCAAAGCCCAAATTGTAACCAGAGGTATGGCTGGCACCCTGCAACTGTCTGCAAAATACCCCCAGGTGAGCTGCATGTTGACATTCAGTTTAAAATGATGTAGTATAATGGCAGGCTTCTTTATACGTTAAGTCACTAAATTGAAGCTATTGTGAAATAGTCACAGCACCAGTCAGAAATCTGACCTTTGTTCAGCGGTACTATTTGCTTTCTTTATTTGCAAGTAATGAGTCTGTAATAAATCTAATTTTATATTACCGTGCAAGCTTAGCATGCATTAAACATATTGCCATTGCCAACATTTTAGTGTACTACGTCATGTTAACGCAGCAGCAGTCCTTCACAATTTGTGTGAATTTATGGATGAATAAACCCATTTAAATGCTCCAAAGTTACTTATAATAAAATCTTTTTACATTGACACCCAATGAAAGTTTAAGAAGGTGTTTTCTTTCCTCTTGTAAAGTTACTATTTTGCGGATACGTGTTTTCATTGGACAGTGATTCTATTTAACCGGTGTGTTAACTGGCATAGCATGAGGATTGCAATTAAGCTGACTCGGAGCAAGGTAGTAAAAGTCAGTTTGGAGTTGAGGTTGAGAGTGACCTTGCCTCTGATACTGGTATTTCATGTCAGAACTGGACCTCCCTAATTGATACAACCATGTGCCTTTTATTTCTAGGCTGTAACCTTAAGATCTTCAACAACCAGGAGTTTGCAGCTCTCCTGGCCCAGTCTGTGAACCAGGGCTTCGAGGCTGTGTACCAGCTGACTAGAATGTGCACTATTCGAATGAGCTTTGTTAAAGGCTGGGGCGCAGAGTACAGGTAGGACGCTTAGAAACGTGATGGGTTGGGTAGGGAATAAGTCTAGTCTGGAGGAGAAATTGCTATCATAGAGATGTGACAATAAAATACAAATAGCTGTAGCAAACTTACATTTGGAAATGATGTATTAATATTGACTGGATATTTTACTTTTTGTTTTTATCTAGTAAATCAATTAAATGTTATTGATGCTTAAAAATTGTCATTCAGATGATGATGATGATGACGGTAATAATCATAGTTTAGGCATAACTTCTTGTTTTGTATGAAATTACTCATATTAGAAGGTTTTAAAAGGTAACTTACTGTGGTGTATGTGTTTGGCAGACGGCAGACTGTGACAAGCACTCCGTGCTGGATTGAGCTGCACTTGAATGGTCCATTGCAATGGCTGGACAAGGTTCTGACCCAAATGGGCTCTCCCACTGTCCGTTGCTCCAGTATGTCCTAATCATCGACAATGACAACGAAACCTCCCCCACACCCCTGCCCAAAAATGACAAATTCTACAATCACGACAACCAATGACAACTAGAAGAAAAACAGACTTGCTATAATCCCCCCTCTCTCATTGTACTTGTCTCTCAATTCTCTCTCTCTCTCTCTCTCTCTCTCTCATTTTCACTGTTCAAACCTGAACATGGCACTTGCTGTCACATCAGCTTCATGCACCTTTAATTCTCTCTTTTTTCCTCCTAAATCCTCAATATTAAATGTATTAGTGGTAGAATTTGAAATGTATATTGATTTTTTTTTCCTTTCTTTTTTTTCTTTTCTTTTTTATTTTAAATGAAGACCAGGGAAGGTGTCTGTAACAGGGAAGTACCAGAAGTCAGTTAAGAACTTGGAACAAATGTTTCAGTAAAGCATTCCCTCCCCTTGAAGTGACCACAAATGTTTTGCCGTAAATATATATTTTTTTCCCAAAAAAAACCTTTGCTTAACAAAGAGCTTACTTTTGCTGGCAAAAAGTCATATTCTTTAAGCTTAATATAATTGCTGAGACTAATCAAGATCAGAGATTTACTCTTTCACCCTCCTAGCTCTTGAAAGTAACGCCAAAAGACACCGTATTCATTTACAATTCATGATTGCTGCGCCCAACCACTATAAAAGAATGTTGCCTTTGATTTGGAGCGTGCTGTTGTATGGCATGCTTCTTTGAAACCTAACGTGAACAGATAGGAATGTTTAACAAAAAGGAAACCAAGCGAAAACAAACAAACCAACAAACAAACTGGACCAATATTTTTCTGCCCCATCTCTGTAGAAGCCTGTACTTCCCCTCCCTGCTGATGTCTTGTTCACTAGGTGAAATGCTCACTAGATTGCCATGGAGTGCTTTTGGAGTCTGGTTTCCTTTTTCTTAGAAAATGGTTTCTTTTTAAGTATGAGCAAAAATAAATAAAAAAAAATTCTTAAAAGTGATCACACAATCCAAATCTCTCAAAAAAATTCCAACCTTTTAAGCTTTAAGTGTTAATAAAGTAGGTTATTCTTCACAATCACAAGATTTTTTTTCCTTTATCTTTCTTTTAGCTACTTTTTGTATTTTCATGTATTTTTATATATAAATATATTTAAAATCTTTAATGCTCTCTTCCTTTTTATTAGAATTGAATATTTTTTTAGATCATGCCCTCTTTTTAAATGGAACATGGCTTCATAATGAAATGTCCTATCATACAAAAGAATTGTTAGTAGAAATCTTTCACAAACGGTATCTTTATATTCTCCTGTTTTCAATTCAAGTTGTCCGAACATCTTGCCCCTTATATCTACCTACCTATTGACTCTTAAAAATGCCTCAGGCATTGTTTAGGACTTTTATTTATTTATTTTTTGACTTATGGTCAGAAAATTCTTTGAATGCTTTTCTTTCTTTTTTTTTTTTTTTTTTTTTTTTTTTCTTTTTCCCCCCACTCTCTCTCTCTTTTCCCCCCTCTCTCCCCCTTTTCTTTGGCTTCTGGACAAATGACACATTGCCTGCCCTGGATGCTTTTCCACAGCCTATGCTTCTTTGGGGAAAACATCTTCCTAATGTCAAATGTTGCAGAAAACATGGCAGTGTTCTATTGGCTTGCAATTTGGGGGGGAAAAGACTCTTAAAATGATTTGCTTCTTAAAAGGAGAATTGTGCAACTTTAGTGTGTGTGCTTGTTGTACAACTTACTAATGACTGTGATCTAGCTGTCTGCCTTCTTTACTTGTTGTGACAGTGGCAAGATGTTGGAAATATCCATTCCCCTTCTCCCACCTTTGTCTCTCTTTTAGTTTTGTTGACCTTAATACACTTGCGATTGTACTTTAAGTGCAACTAGTTTGGAGAAGATGGAGGTCATGGCCTGTTTTGAACCTTAAAGCAGAGGCCGTTACGACACTGGGAACATTCTGCTGGCCCTTTTTGACTGGCTATGGAAAGGAAACCAAATAGAACTGTTAAGTGGCCCACACATATATGCATATACAGTATGTGTATATATAATTTTAATTTCCTTTTTTTCTCTAATTTTATTTTTTTATTTTTTATTTTTTTTGGCAAAGCATTTAACAGTTGGTGAGCTTATTTTACCATTAGAGAGATGTATTGGTAGGACGTGAACGTTATCAGGCGATAAGCTTTTCAGGCGTGTTGCATATGCAGACTTCATAAATACACTAATAAAAAATTTTAATTCTCATGAACATGCTCATTGACTCTTCAGTTTTTTAGGCACTGATTATCTTCAGGTATTTTGGTTTGTCTTGGGAAATCATTCAAATATTTGAATCAATATATTTATTCACAATTTAATTGTTTTGTTTGAATTTTGATTTTTGTTTTCAAAGCATTTCACTCTGAACATTTTTCTTCAGAGTCCCGAAAAAAAGTTTATTCGGTATTTATTGTAAGGAGTTCTGTTTTAGTGTGAACTAGAGCACATTTTAAGAAAGTTCCTTAACCATTTACAAAAGGAATAGGAACTGTTTGTTGTCTAGAGCCACTCCATCTGCTGAACTTTCTTTGAATGGGTACGTACACACTAAAAACGTGGCAGTGATATATCTGTTCACGATACTGAAACGAGCTGTAAAAATACAAACATCACAGAATGGATTATAACATTTAATATCAAGGGTTAATTTACCAAAGTGCAGATATTGATCATTTGGATTCACTTCACAGAATTCCATGTTTTAACGAGTGAAGTGTTCATTGTTTCCTCTAGGAGGCGCCAAAACACAAACTTCAAGACAAGACCTCACAATCTCGTCCTTTCCATTCTGGTGGTATTTATATGCCAGAAAAGACATGATGGGTGAAAAGCAGTCAAATATGTATTACCTTATGAACCTAGTCTTTGTCATATTTGCAGGGCACAGCTGTCAAGCTGCAGGAAGGTGATGGGAGTCAGGTGGGTACAGGTAAATGCAAAAGTAGAGGTGAAGAGTAAATTATTTCTTCTAGAACTCGGCAACGATGTCATTTTAATGGACAAACATGAGCAATTATTTTTATTGTGTGACTTGTGTTCTCCCTGTGTCCGCCTGGGTTTCCTCCGGGGGCTCCGGTTTCCTCCCGGATTCGTGACTCCAAAGTGTCCGTGTCACTGCAGTGCTGAGAATGGTCCACCACCCCGACTATTAAAGGACATGGTGAAAAAGGGGTTAACAAAGTATGCATTGCAACAGATGGTTTACAGTGTGTATGTATAGACTTAAAAGTGCACCGTTATGTTCAGTTAAGCTGATAAAGTGGACAAGATTATTAACCCTCTTTAATATTGTAGTGCAATCAGACCCGGGCTTGTTCTTGCAGCATTTTTGCTAATGACCACCAGATGGCGCTGCTTATTAACATTCCCGTTCAGCGACTAATACACTTGGTTAAGGATGTCGACCGTTAAGTGGTCGCTAGTTTTGCTAAAAGCTCGCTAACCGCGGTGTTATTAAACTCCTGCCTCACATTAAAACCTTTTTTCTCAGAGGTCGAGACTTTCTCCACATTAAGCGCTTTGTATGCGACTAAACCTGCATAATTTATGTGACACGGTCAGTCTCAGCCTGGTTAGACTGAGTCTCTTATGATCCCAGAAGGCTGCTTAACCTCAACTTTGAAAACTTTCCTCAAACAAATGGGCATTTACGAGCCTCTTACAGGAAATATAATCAAGTACTCATGTCGGTTTCTTGGAACAGGGGCATAAATAATGTGGAAATATTTAAATACAGGTCTTTTTTTTTTTTTAAACAACTAACTCACAATGAACAGTGACTAATGCCTGTAGGATAGTGTTATCAGCTGGTTTAGTTTGAGCATTCTGGACAAATAAGAGATTTAGCTGTGTTTCTCTTCTATAAATAACAATATCCACAGTTGGACTAAAAATATAAACTCAATGTGTATTTACATGCAGAGTTTAACATGGGGAAAACAATATTTAACCCTGGAACACAGCTTACATCAGGGGTTACAAATCCTATCCACAAAAGGCCGGTGTGGCTGCAAGGTCTCATTCACATTAAGCAGGAGTACACCTGATTCTACTTGTTTAATCACCTAGTCTCAGTGTGTTCTCCTGTTAGGAGTGAATATTGTAGCCACACCTGCCATTTTAGGATAAGATTGGTGACCCGTGTTTACACATGTTCCTGAAGGATAACTTTTTTTGTGGGTTAAAGGAGTGCTAGGTGAAGTTATTTCATTTTTAAACTAGTGTAAATAAACTACAACACAAAAAAAAGGTGAATGAAGTATAGTTATGTTAGTAACAGCATTCGCAGTGGTCTTAGTTAGGATTTGGGATGTGCAAACTGGCGGCTAGGAGGTTGAGATAAATAACGCGGTGGACACTTGGGGTGAAGTGGAACAGAGCTGTATTTAAATTTGCAGATCGCTGTAAATTTCATATTTTAAAAATAAACCTTAATTTAAAAGTAATTTGACCTGAGCACCCAAAGTGTTGCATACTGCTTTATAATACATTTTCATTGATGTAATTATATTTAAGGCTTAAGGTAATTCCTGGCATTTAAATCTTTATTTTTTTTGATAACGTATCCTTTTAATATACTTCTAATTTAAAATTAAATATTTGGTTGACTGTCTGGGGTGTGTTCCTCTGTTGATTCAGGTTTCAGACCCACTGTGACCCTGATCAGGATGAAACCGTTACAGAAAATGAATGAAGGAATATTAATTTTAAAAGATAAACAACAAAAATGTTTGTTTAAAAAAGAAAAACAGTACATAAACGGTGATGCATTTGTACCCTGTATAATTTGGAACTAAATTTGTGCCAGAATGCATTGATACATAGGCTCTGTTTGAGAAAAGCCTGACATGGGAGGAAAAGGTGGAGAAGTATAATGAAAAATCACACTGGCTTACAAATTCATAAAGACACGTCTTGTTTTGTGGATCTTTGATATCAGAAATATCACAGTTACATACTAAGGGTTTATAGTGTTGTTTTATAGCATGCTTGACTCTTGCAAGCTGGGGGTTACTAAGAAACTCCTACCCCTGTTTTGTGCGTGGGCAGGAGTCCATAGTGTAATGGCTTAAACCCATTTCTGCACTTTATGTAGAACTGCCCACATGAAGCGAATGTACCTGGACCATTTCTTTACCTTTACCCCCCCCCACCCCCACCTCCACCCGAGTGTGGACAATGGCCTCACCTTTGTGGTCGTCTTAGCTGAACCACTCATGAGAGACCTATTGTCATTTTTTTGGCCATAAAGGAGCACAATCATGTATAAGTTATGATCCCTAATTAAAACTTTGTACTAACCTACACTTGACCCCGCGTGTTCCACAATGGGTTCCCCAGATTCCTTTGTGTGATGCCCTCTGACTTGTCCAGTGTGAAGTGTTGGATGTCTTCTGGAGGCCTTTTCCTGCTTCTTTGGCATAGGTCTGGAGTGGTAACTGGAGCACAGGGGCACTGCGAAAAATTAATTAGGCCTAAATGAGTTTTCCACTCACAGTAAGCACTGACAATGACCAGGACACACAGGACATTGGAGGGTCAGGCCGTCACCCAAGTCGTGACCTCTAAGAAAGCCAGTATTTTATACAAGATGGGTTTGTTTCAGAATATAATTCCTAAGCAGAGATAAGTAGAGCAACATAACTCCATACTCAAGTAAAACAATTAAGTACACTCTTAAAAACAAACATGTTGCTAGATCAGTAACTCATACACACACACACACACACACACACATATATATATAAATAAGAGCTTTTTTGTGTAAAATGAAATGTATAGCTTCAAAGGCATTTGTGACTAATCACAGAACACCACAATAAAACACTAAAATGTAATTGTGAATGAAACAAAAAGGTAACTATGAAGAAACTATAGCAGTTTAAACTGAAAATAATAAGGAAAATACCCATCCTTCAATATTTCACTTGAATAGATGCATTTGAGTAAATGTAACTACATATTACCCACTTCTGGTCTTAACAGAACCCTCAACCAAATATTAGGAAATTTATCCATATCTGATGAGCCACAGCCTCCTGAAAGCGTTGTTTTATTAAAGGTCATCACAAACGTAGAAGTGAAGGAGACTTAGATGGGGGACGGAACATACCAGATGAGTCCAGACTGCAGTTCTTTTGATGGCCACTAGTAAGCAGCACGTGAGGAAAAATGGGCCACTCGGGGCAACAGCTGGGGCGGAGAGCTGTGATTCTGCAGTGCTCTTCATTGGCATGGTAATTAAAGCAATTAAAGCCATTATTACTGTTTTCCTAATGAAAGCCTCTCCTTGCAAGTCAGACCGGCTTTTATTACAAACACCACTACAGTGACACCATTTAGGCTTCATTAGCATATTCACTGAGCTGCAGATTTATTTCCTCTTTGCCTTTTTGAGCTGCACACACACACCTTTGTGGAAGTTGAGGTGTCCACTCTGCTGGTCACCTGTGTGCTGGGCTGATCCAATTTCTGATCCACATCCATCTGAACAATAGCACTCACCAAGACTGATAGGAAGTGCTGTGACCTCATCTTGACCTGGATGTGGAGCCACTGAAAAAGAGGTAAGTGGCCATTTAACTGCTGTTGTTGGTTTGACCTCTGGGGTCAAACCCAAGAGATCTGAGGATTTGGTGATTTTGAAAGAAGCCCTCATTCTTAAAAGTTTTTGAGCTTTATGTGGCTGTCCGTCCATGTTCAATTTATCCAGTTTTTTTATTGTTTATAATTTGATGATGAACACATCAATAGACCAAATTATGAAAATAATTTACACTGTAATTTACATTTCCTTGTCTGTCCTGTGGAGTTATATCTGGTTATTTGATGTGTGACAACACATAGATAAATATAAATACGTTTATCCTCTAGTGTAATTTACAGTACACAATGATGATTCACCCAATGCCTTGACCAACTGATATTAGTTTTTAATTAAAACATAATAACTGGCCAATAGCAACATGGCAGTTGGCAAAGCACTATATAACGGGGTTATGTTGCGTATAACCCTGATATAACCTTCATAACAATGTAATTTCGATTACTCTACCTGTTTGTAAAGCTGGTGTTACGGTGGGTCAGCTTGGAATAGCAGGTCACTAAATTAAAAGGATGGACAAGCGATTCAACATAACACGTATTTATTTGTTTATGTCATATCTAATGGATCTGTTGTTCAGGTCTAGTATTGATTAAACTTCTTTAATGGCCTTTAACAACAATCTAACATGGGGTACTATAGCGCATTGACCAAATTATTCCCTAAACATGAGAATCAGCACTGGCTCATGATATGCTTCTATTAGTTGACCCGTAGTACCCAGAGTTATCTTAATACAATGATAAATCATTAAATTCATCTCAGGTCAAAGCCAAAAGTCGATGAAAAGAGCCTTCAGCTATTGATATAGTGGTGTCTGTGTGTGTTGTTTAGGTACGAGTCACTGTTTGGGGCCTATACGAGACAGAGTGAAAGCACAGCCGTCCTCAAACACAGCCCTCATTTACAGACAGTCTTCTGAAAGTAACACCCTCCCCATTCACACACCCTCTCTCCCACCTAAAGAATTACAGGGTGGGGTGGGGGAGTTATAAAAAAAACTGCTTCGTTTAATAATTGATGTGCTGCATTTCAATCAATTTTACCACGGCGCTAGGCTAATTAAGGGTTGCCTCTGATTCCCGGGGGTAATTTAAAGACGGCACGCAGAAAAGAGTTGATTCTCTTTACTCTCTTTTTCCCTCCCTCTTTTTCTGCTCCTCTCTCTCTCTCTCTCTCCCCACCACTCTCTTTCTTCAATTCATGGGAATTTGCTATTTCTGGAAGCCGAGATGGCGGAGTGACCCGTCCTCCGTGTTCGTCTCCTGGGGCGTCCGCCTAAATGCAATTAATACAGCCGCTTTACTGGCTGCTAATTATTAAATGACAAAAAAAGATTTTTTTTACACCAGACTAATTTAAAGTTCATAGATGATTGTTTTAATTAATTAAATAAGGGAAAAAGTACACTTTAAGCATGACTAACGGCATTTGCATACGAAGGTAATAATTAGCCACACCGCTGCTTCTCACCTAGGCTACTGAGAGAGAGAGAGAGAGAGAGAGAGAGAGAGAGAGAGAGAGATAGAGGTGGGAGAGGCTTTTTAATGAGAACAGCTTAGAAGCATTTTCTTTGAGTATTTAACACTAAAATTAATAACAGAAGAGCTCAATTAAGGCAGGGGGGGGGGAGTCGTCAGATCCTTAAATATATGACACACCTCCTCCCTCCAAAATCCATGCTGGAGTCACACAAGAAATCAGCAGGGCTGGTATTTACTTTGCTTTTGATTTCAGATTGATCTTCTGTTGATACCCCACATATTTTTGAAGCTTGGTCAATGGTGGAGGACTGGGCTCTTGGAAATGTTTCTCAGTGTGCGGTGTTTGCTGTGGTGGAGAATTTTGGAAGTTGTCTGGGTTGTTAGATTTCTTGATTCTAATCTTCTTACAGAAAGAGTATTTTTACTATAAGAGCCACATAACAATGCACATTATGTATTATCATTTCTGTTTGCCGTGTCTTCAGTTTCATTTTCATTGCATTGCTCTTTATTTAAAAAACAACAACACCTGTTGAATTCATTGCTCTTGTAATCAGAGATGCTGTATTAGCGGATATCAGTAGAAAAAGCAGAATTGAATATCAATGGGAACGAATACTGTAACAAATTTGTCCATAAATAGCACAGTGTGTGATCATGTTGTAATCTATATTCATTGTTCAACTGCTTAGCTACGTACAGGGGTTGGACAATGAAAGTGAAACACCTGGTTTTAGACCACAATAATTTATTAGTACGGTGTAGGGCCTCCTTTTGCGACCAATACAGCGTCAATTTGTCTTGGGAATGACATACACAAGTCCTGCACAGTGGTCAGAGAGATTTGAAGCCATTCTTCTTGCAGGATAGTGGCCAGGTCACTACGTGATGCTGGTGGAGGAAAACGTTTTCTGACTCTCTCCTCCAAAACACCCCAAAGTGTCTCAATAATATTTAGATCTGGTGACTGTGCAGGCCCTGGGAGATGTTCAACTTCACTTTCATGTTCATCAAACCAATCTTTCACCAGTCTTGCTGTGTGTATTGGTGCATTGTCGTCCTGATACACAGCACCGCCTTCAGGACACAATGTTTGAACCATTGGATGCACATGGTCTTACTGGTACAATGTGCAGTTAATGTAGATTGGCCACCAGTCTGCTCCAATTTAGCCATGAAACCTCCCACACTACAGTGACTCAAAATGATTTCAGTTTCATTGTCTAACCCTTGTAGATTTTTTAGGAAAAAACAGTGGAATTGTTTGAATTGTTGATATTTGGTACTTGCTGTCTGTTAACGGTATTTGACTGTTGATGTTGGTACTTGTTGCCTGTTGACGTCTATTATAAACGTTATCTGTCAAAATAAACATTCCCCATTAGCCAATTCAAGAAAATATTTGTTCCAAGCCTTAATAAAATCAGTGTACTCTTTCAATACTCACAGAACTGAAAGACAACAAGCACGAGGATTCTGTTAAACAAAAATAAACAGAAACGGCATATACATATGCATACAAATCATTTGGCCCTTTCTTAAGGCCTAGGGAGCCCTGAGCCTCCCCACTGCAAAGTTCTGTATTGCATTATTTTGACAAATATTGTTCATTCTCGTTGAATTATTTATTGAAGCACATCTGGAGCATCTGATGTTGTGCACATCACAGTGTAAAAGTTTGAAAGCATTTTGGCTTCTTGCATCCTTCGTGTTTTAAACTTTAGTATTAAAGAAGAAGCAGTCAATCTAATTAAATATAAGTCAGAAGGGGGTACAGAGCTGTGTGTGAAACGTGAGCCGATACAGCTGATCCATGGAGTGAAAGAGAGAGAATAGAAGAGGCTGAGGCTGGAGTGTTGATGTAGCTGAGGCTATTTCATCTATAGAAGATGAAAAAGGGAGCCATGTGTGCCTCTAAGCATTGCTTCAGGAACCTTTGTATTTGTTTGTTTAATTCTCTGTCCTCTTTCCCTCGGCTGGATGAGTGCTATCCCCTCAGCAAATGGGGAAGAGGAACCGGTGGAGAATTGGAAGAAGAGATGAAAGAAAGACTGGTACAAGAGAGAGGGAGAGAGAGAGAGCGAGAGGAAGATGTTGGTGGCAGGAACAGTGGGTCTTGAGGTGGTCTCAGGTGTTGAAGGACCCTGCCATTACTTGGCGAGCAGTTAGAGGCACGCTTGCTGGACCACTCGCCACTTCCCTCATTTCTCTCTTTTTCTCTCTCTCTCTTTCTCTTTCTCTCTCTCTCTGTCCGACACACGTAAGCTCATGTTTCACTAATTAGTCTCATTCATTCTCTCCTTCATTGAAGAGCGAGGTGTGTAATTGCTTGTGTAAATGCTGCTTGTGACTAAAATAAGTGTAGTTAATCTAAAAAGCCTTAAGAATAAGAATAGCAGTCCACTCACTTAATTCTTCAAAGCTTTGATTTAGCAATGAGCTCTTGAGTGTTTATTACAAAGGAGCCATTTATTTATTCTCTCTCTCCACATGTGGTTGATCTGCCTAGATCTAGTGGCGTTTTGAAGTTAATATATCTAACATGTAATGAAAGCATATAGCTTTACATTCACTACTGTAAATCCTCACTTTTTTTAGATGTGACAGGGACATTCCTACACAAAACACAGAAATAATATGTAAGTCTTCAAGACAACTATGTACCAGTATTATGGCAACTGACATAAACCCACTTAAAAATCTATAATGACCTTTTCCATTAGGTGTCAACTGTCAAGACTGTCAACTTTTATAAAAATGACACTAAGGTATTTATGTAGATTTGTGTTGACTGTCATTAAAGGCCATATGTAGCCGTACCGACAGAAACCTATATACGTATTACCGTTATTTGTCATCCTATGTCATGGCAGGATTCACAATTTTGTAGCTTTTTGGTTTTTCATCTTTCTTTCATTGAGTGGACTACAGTACCCACAATGCATCACATTAATACAACCTTCAGCATTCTCTTGCTGGTGGTTATGAAATCCTAACATAGAGGAAAATAAACACTCCAACACCGCAATATTTTTCTGCCTTGAAATACATTGCTTCTCAAAATTTGTCCTCACTTTCAGGGCACATCATCGTTATCATAAATGTGAAATCATTAAAGGTACGGGTGAATGGTGGATTTAAGCTTAAGCTATATATATAGTAAATCTAGTTTGTGTATAATATTTATACAACTTATTGTAGGACACTATATATTCATTCATTCATTGTCTGTAAGCGCTTATCCAGTTCAGGGTCGCGGTGGGTCCAGAGCCTACCTGGAATTATTGGGTGAAAGGCAGGGACACACCCTGGAGGGGGCGCCAGTCAATTACAGGGTGACACACACACTCACACATTCACTCACACACTCACACTTATGGACTCTTTTGAGTTGCCAATCCACCTACCAACCGTGGGAGGAAACCGGAGCACCCAGAGGAAACCCACGCAGACACAAGGAGAACACATCAAACTCCTCACAGACAGTCACCCGGATCGGGACTCGAACCCACAACCTTCAGGTCCCTGGAGCTGTGTGACAGAGACACTAAACTATAATGAAATTAGATCTTGTATATTTTATTTTTTCCAAAAGAGTCATAGTTAGGATAAGCTTGTGGGAAAAAACGTCTATTTAACCGTGAATTACTACAGCTCAGAACCCCACTCTGACTGAGCCTTGGTGTGGTGAAGGTTGGCCTGGTCTCAGCCTGTTTGGTCCAGCTCTTGTTCACCATGCGGCAAAGACTTGTGTTTCCTCCAGCAACTGCCAGGCTTTGGACCACAGTTACAGACCATAAGATTCAATTAGCAATGCATTGCCCACTGAGCTGAATCCAACTGGCATCCACTGGGGTGGAGGAGTGTGGAGGCATAGCAGGAGAATGGTGTGTAGTGCAGGCCCAAGAAAGGGTTCAGATTCCAGTTTTCTCGATGATGGTAAAAATTGAAAAAGTTAATGCACAGTTTGACAGTTTGCCCATAAGCTAAATAAATGTAGATTAGTTTTTGAGTTTTGAACACCCCTGTTGTACTTGAAAAACAGTTAACATGTTAAACAAGGAACAAATTTTAAAAAATAAACATCCTTCTTGAGTAGAAGAGATTGGGGTATAATTATAAAAGGTTATGAAATATAAAATGGGCCCTAATATTTGCACAAAACGTATTAAAATATTTATGTTACGTTGTGTAAATGCGTGTTGTATTTAGAGAATCTGTTCACTTAGAAAATCATGGTTATTTAATCAGAGTAACCCAACCCTTTGCATGCACCTATATCTACATGTTATGCAGGACAGGGGAGGGTTCCAAAACAATGATTGCATCCATATTTCGGTTATTGTATGAGTGACACTTTCCACTTGCAGGACGTTTAGGAAGGATGTGTTTGTCCATTTCTACTGTAATTAGCCCAATATGTCATCTGCATCAGTAACGTCTTTACAGTGAGGTCTGGATTCACATGCGGCGTACAGTGATGCATGTGGCAAATGAGTGATATGAGTGCCGAAGCAGGCCTGGACGCTCTAGTCCTGTGGCTGGTCGGAGGGTGGTGCTGACCGCAGGCAGGGTCAGGGTGATGACGGATGGGCAGGCTGTAATGGTGGGGGCGCACGGCGGGAGCCCCCCCGGGGCAGCGCAGGCCCTGTCCTGTCCTCCGAACGGCCGGACGCCTGCGTTATTGATGCTCCCGCCCCAGGGGGAGGGGAGGAGGGGAGGGGCATTGTGGGAAATGGATGCACACAGGCGACTCGCCGTTCTGTCATCAAACAATGGGCTTGTGAAAGATGGCCAGCTCTCAATATGATCAGTCATCTGTTGATCAAGATGTAATGTGGCTCCGTTTTGTCTCTCTCTTGCTCGCTCGCTCTCTGTCTGTCTCTCTCTCTCTCCTTCTCTCTGTTGGAGTTTTTAAGCACTCACTCGTCCCTTTGTCTTTTTCTGTGTCTTTGCTTTGACTTCTCTTTGTTGTGTTTGGAGCAGTGGTGTGTGAGAGAGGAATCTTATGACGTACTTATCTGCCAGGCTTACGGCCTTGGATACATGCCTCTGTCTTTCCATTACTTATTTATATCAGCCAATATTTGTATAAATGCAAAAAATAATAATAATAAATTAGCTTATGTTGCTATTAACTTTTTCTTGCTGATGAATTACATTTTACACCAGAGTGAATTCGAAGTCCAGCGACCTTGGAACTTCAGCTCTTAGACTTATTGGCTTTGTGTCATAAATCTCAAATTACAATAACATTTTTAAAGACACGTAACACCTGAGATGTGTTATAAAATGTGATAATTCAAATATTAAATATGTAGCTATGTGGCAGAGAAGGTTGCCACATTAATTGTCTGATATGATGGTTGTATATTTATGATCTAATGATTGCAGATATGATATTGTCAAATCCCAAAAACCGAAATGCTCCAATATTATTCAATATATTGGCCCGTACTTAGTAGGCAGTCACTTCCTTTTTTCCTCCATCTGTGACACTCCTGTGCATCAGTGTTTCCGAATTTCCTCCACTACACCACTCAGCCTGGATCATATAACTGTGGCTGCTGGAGATGTAATGCACCCAAACAGCCAGCGTTCATGTGGTGAGAAATGCATTTGCTTCGAATGAGGGGCTTGAACAGCTCTGTGGCCTGACCACACTGCCTCTGTTTAGTTCCCCGCAAAATACATAATGCAGCAGCTCTGACCGCTGCCAAAGTATTTACGCTACTCCGCTGACCACACTTAGAAGGACCCTTAGCCTTAAGCATCCATGGCCTGCTAAGGCAGAGAGCCTCGATTAGCTGAAGAGAGACAAGCTCTAGTCCTGTGTGATGTTTGCAGTGTGTGACAAGCTTATGATCATCATTAGAACCGTGGCACTAATGCATGAAACCTCATATGATTACGCTGCCACTGTCGTCAGAGCTGCTGGGCTTAGCTCAGAGACGGGGTCAGCTGCAGCACTTCACTGTCTACAGTAGCATTCCATCTGTGCCAGGTTCCCATCTACAACAATGATTCTGTTCAGATACGACTCTTTAGAAGATGAGGTCTCAGATCTTCAGATTCCATGATTCAGTGCAATGATGACTCTTTAGCAAATGAGTCAAAATATCATGACACCTCATGAATCAGTTTGATAGTAATTCTACAAGAAACAATTCAATATTCATCCAAAACTCAGTTTTCATGCTTTAAATAAAAAATGAATGTTAGAAAAATAATCAAGTCTCCTTGAATTGTCATATTGTACAATGATTAAATTCCTTTATGAATTTTTAGTAAATTATCTCCCATATGATGATAAATTTTCAACACATTTGGATTGCAATCCTTCAGGAAACAATTCAGTGGATTTTAAAATCCCAGATTTCATTATGAATCAGTTTTACTGTGATACAATAAATGCCACAGGTTTTCATTATGTCAGATACATTAAGTAAATCACAGAAATAAAAATAAAAGCACTAAAACTTGGATGCTTTAAATATTCAAACTTGAAAATAGCCTAAAATTAGAATAATGCTGAATAATATTAGAGTAAATGATAAACAGTTCTAAATCAGTTCTAAAGCAGGTGTTGTAAAGTTGTCCTCTTCATGCCGATTTGTCGTGGTGTGACCGATCACGTCTGAACTCTCAGTACTGGAGTTTGTGTGTTTACTGAAGACACATGGAGCACTCTCTCAGGCGGAGGACGGTGAGGAGCACTAAAGACTGTATTAGTCTGATGTCTGTCACTACTGCTGGGGCAATATTTGCCTTTTTGTCTTGTAACGTTATCCGGCTCTTTAGAGCTGGAGACTGTGCCTCTGGCTGACCCCTCTGTCTGACCCTAGTGTAAACACCATGTCATGTTTAGCCCTCTTAAATAGGCCTGGCGCTCATCAATGTTTTATACTGGGGTAAATATCATATGCTCTTCACTTATTTACATCCGCCCAAGGAGCTCTGAAACCCTTGTCCACATGAAATATTCATTATCATTTTAGCAAATGCATGTCTTTGTCAATACTGCTGGGTTTGGGTGCCCACCCTATCCCACTCTCTCAAGCACCCCCCCCCCCCCTCTTGTGGATCAGAGCTTTATGGCTTCATAGATGTGGCAACAGGGAGGTTACGATGAATTACATTAGCTGAGGTATCCTCCACAGCCTGCAAAACTCGATCCCACTTTTATGGAGCAAAAATGTTTGGCGCTATTTTATTTTTGTCAGGAATCAATGGGATGCTGAGACACAACGGAACATTAATTTGATTTCTGGTTAGAACTGTAGTCTTTGTCCAGTGCTGAAAAGCTGCTTAATAAAGTAGAAGAGACACAGACTAGGGTTTAGACTGGAGTTAATAATGTACAAATACACATAATATCTCTGTATGCTACCATTAAAAATTAAGTGTGTTACTCTGAATATTTTGGGGGTCAAATTCCCTGTAATTGGAAATAAACATGTTCAGAGAACACTCATTTAATGCTTAACACTTTGATGAAATAAAGTGAAGATATATATAAATATAAATGTTAATTTATTTTTTTATCAACAAACCCTAACATTATAGATAGACCAAAGGTATGCAAATGCATATAATGCATGTGTCTGTGCATATATTGCATATTAATAGTTATTGTTATATAATACCTGCACCTGGCTTATTATCACATTGCATATATATAGTGTATTGGATTGTATTCTGTTCTTATTAAAGCAGATACAGCCTCAGGTGTGAAAGTGGAGTCCATGAACACAGTCTGTTTAACATTCAATTAGTTTTAAACATTCAGCTCTTTCTTCTTTTTCATCTTTGTTCTTTCATGTGAGAACACTTCTCTGCACCTTTTCACCCCTCAGTCCCTGGGGGCCTGCTGCAGCTCTTTGATTTTAAATCCACAAAAGTGCAATTTAATTTTTCCCCTGTGTTCTCTTTAACTATAGACACGTATTTTCAACACTAACAACCATTTGGTGTCTTTCAGTCCTTGCTTTGATTCTTGTCAGATGATACACAAATATCACGAGGGCAGTTTCTCAGTGATGCAAAGGAAACGAAACAAAGGCTAAATTCATGTATTATCCCTGACCACTGGTGACCAGTTTGACCAACATTATATTGTAGAAATGACAAGAAACAACACCGCACCGTTCAACTAAACCTACTGGTTAATATTTTTGAGAAAGCCTTTTTTCCACTTTTGTGAATTGCTCCATTGTAGAGAAGCTCTGAATTGTTTACCATGGTGGTGGGAGAAACCAGATGTTTGAAGCATTTAATGCAACTAAAATCTAATTACAGAGAGATAAATGCAGGTTGAAGTGAAGCAAAATATCTCACAAACACATAGACGCATTGGCTTTGGACTGTAAATAAAATGGCCATGTTTATTGTAGACATCTTGACACCTGTTTCCTATCACCACATTTAAAGAAATTCTCGAATGATCCATTTCAAAACAAATGACTCTGAATGAATTCGTTTACACACCAGTGATTGAGTTAGGACTAAATTTGCATGTAAGTCTTAGTGTTGTCTCTAAACTGATCAGACATTTTCAGGTGTAGGTGTGAGACTCTATGATCTTGCTCATTTCTCACTAAAAACCCTAAGCTTTTGATTTCATGGGTATTCAACAGTTTGGAATCATATTAATATTCCGTGTCATTTTATAGGTGACACTTTTTACAGTACAGACTCAAATAGCATACGCTCTGATAAGTTATTGTCATTTACTTAAACATCATGGCATTCTGGATAATCATTAATTAATTAGAATTATATGTGTGTTATTTACCAGCTTTCTCACTGCTTTTATAGTCATACATATTGTCTGAGACTGTACTGTGTGTTGTTTACCGTTGTGTTGATGTGTTAACAGCAAGTGTCTAGATCTGGACTAAATCTTACCTGATTTGTTCGCTCTCTTGGGACTGTGAGTGAGACATGGAGGCAGTGATTAGAAGAGTCACATAGCTCTCGCCTCATGATGGAATGTCAGCGTGTGGTTCCACATGGAGAAAAACTTCCTCCAGTTGCTGATCTCATACCTGTTGTGTTATTTTTAAGGCAATAATTCCAGGAGGTCAGTCATAAAACCCTATCTAAATGTTATCATCTAATATTTAAAGAAGCCATAGCACAGAAACACAGTTTCCTCTTTTTTTTCTTTTAAAGAATTTGTTTCATTGCCGAGACTGCCTCATTCTGTCCCCGCTTAGAAAAAACGGCCTATTAAATATTCATTTTTTTTGTTGTGATGTCACAAAATATCAATGCATTTAAATACAGTATTCGGTGTAGAGCAGTTTAGCTCTGCCCTTTCACGTTAAAGTTTAAGGAGTGTTTCAGCTTGTTCTTTTACTAGAACAATTCAACCAATCAGAACGGAGGTCATTTACATAAAAGTCTTAAAGATGCAGTTAAAAGAGGTTGAAAATGTCTAAAGTTTCTATATTAAAATAATTCATATGAATATAAAAATGAATGATGGCTTTCTTTGATGTATTGGAGCTACACAAGTGTAAGCAGACCTTGGGGAAACTGTAAGACATGAGCCATCATTAAAGCCTTTGACTGACCTTCAGCCGTCCACTGTGAAAAATTAAAGGGCTAAATTTCTCCACATGCAATTGTTCTATTAAGATTTTTGACACACATTAGCCCCTCCCACCTCCTGAAGGTGACTTGCTGAGGACACTGGTATTGTTCTTTGTCGGGTCGAGCAGAACTGTCTGGATCTGGAGGAGCGGGCTTCTCTGGTGCAGGGAGTTTGAAAAAGACGAGTGTGTGTCGGAGTTGAGCGTGACTTTGTCTCTCAGTTTCTCCAAGGTAACGGACACACACGGTGGCAGGCTTCTCTGCCCAGGGTGAAATAAGATGATAATAAGAGAAAGGAAAGCTATTACTGTCGCTGGGCTTTCATTATGCAAATGATATTAAAACAGGCCGCATGGATGGCCCCTGGCTACAGGCTAATCTCCATGCAGTGATTACAATGTGTCAAACTTAGTCATTTTGATTATGACATGTTAATTACATGCCATGTTTTCACCTGCACAGCTGATAGGTGCACTCTAAAACAAAAACGTAGACAGATCAGGACAAATATTGCTTTTGGAGATAAAAGACAATTAATTCTTAATTAATCAATTAATTGTAAGACTTCTGTGATGTAAGAGATGCTTTTTTTTGAGAGTTTATTGTCTGCTCTGTGGTTTACTGAAAGTACATTCACTCATTTTGGATTTTATTAGAGTTTGTTTTGTTTTTTTTTCAAGGATTTTGAATTATTTCCTCCTTCTTGTCTTTAGCTATTCACATTCCCCCCCATTCACAGACACAACACCTTCTTTTGAGATGTCACCTACCATCGTTTTTGGACTGCTATTAATGTGGGCTAACAACTTCTGAACCCCTCTCAAGCCCATTTTGTATTTTTATGGATATTAGATATTTTGGATATTTGGATACATTCATATATATTATTAATTTTTTAATTATCTCAATTTTTTGGCATAGCAAAGAACTCACAGAAAGCAGATGGTCATATAACTAACATCCACATCTGCAGTCGTAGTTTTCATTATAATATAAAATGTTGGAGTTATGAGTTATGTGTCCAATTAATAATGGGTGTCATTTTATATAAAATAAGCTGTAATAAAATAACTATATAAAATATTACAAACAGCAGTTCCAAAGGTTCTTACTGATTTTTTAACTTTTCTAAATGCCATAATGTAAAATGAAATAATTGTCAGTTTTGCTGTTTAGAAGTCTATATGCTGTAGCTCAGTGTAAATTAGAATGCCCCTTGTAACTGTTTCCCTGAATAATTTATTTCTACTTTTCAGGCATTTGAGTGAGTACACATGGTGTATATCAGTCCTGACGGTCAGTTGTTTGTTCCTTAACTGCAGTGGAGATGCCAGACCACCGCGCCCTGTGTCCACTCCCCTGTTAGCGGCTGTAGAGAGCCGTTGTGTTTATGCATGTGTGGAAGGAGATGCTGATTCTAATGGAGGGTCCTCTCTGATTTGAAAGAAGTGGTTAGGGCTCTCTGAGTGTTCTTCAGTCCACTGTGAGCTGTGCTGCTGCAGCCCATCTACTCGCTGATTGTTTATGTGCTTTATGCCACAAATCCTCAGGGATTCATAAATATTGATTGGAGGCAGAAAATGGATGGAATCCTTGTAGCAGGTCCAGGCTCTGGGAATACACTCCATTTTTCTGACGAGTCCGAGACCACACACAATGGGACTCGTGCTTCAGAAATTGTTTTTGATGTTGATTTTTTTTTCTTGCAGCCATTTTTCTCATTCTCTTCTTTTTTTCATCTCCTTTCCCTTTTGTCTTTGCTACTTCTGACAATGTTAGGAATTTTATGGTCATACCCTGCATATATGTGTGTGTGTGTGTGTGTGTGTGTGTGTGTGTTTAAGAGAGAGACTGATTTTTGGCTCTGCTTATTGAGATGCCAGACTCATCCCCTGTGGAAATATTTAAAGATGTTGATGAAAATAATTAATTAGGAGTACATTCAATATTATAAGGTTGAGAGTGTATAGTTCGCTAGTTTCTTTGGCTCTTAGGCAGATAGTTATCCTGTGTTTTTATTAGACACTGAGGCAGATTAATTTGCCTTACTTTGGTATGAAAGTTTTTATTGATTACACAGATGGATATTCATTATACTTTTGACCACTTTGGCTCTGCATTTATTTCTAGGAAGTAGCAGGTCCTTCTGATTTGGAGAATACAGTTGAGGTCCCTCTGGGCCTGGTTGTTGGTTTGAGTTTATGGGCCATTTTATGCATTTAAAAACCACAAAATGCTTTCTGAACAAAGCTTTAAGTGGCTGTAACGAGGACGAGGGTCTTTGTTAAAAGGTACTAATGTTTAATACAATAAATAAATAAACAAATACTATACAGATAAGTAAGCGGAAAGATATAATTAGAAACAAGCATGTTTATACTACCGGAAACTTGTCTGGGATTTTTGTACAAACTTTTGCCACTGTCAGATATTTAAGATCTTAGTAAAAATATGTAATTTTTAAATTGTTTACAGAAAAATCACTTCTATGTTTTTAATGAATATTTACTAAATTGAGTGTATTTTAAAACAAAATATAAAATGAGGCCAATTCATATTTGATAACATACTAATGCATTATATGCAGAGAAAATGGCATCTTTCTCTGTAGAGGATGTGCTATTCACTAAGAACATAAGAAAACTGCTTTTAATCTGAAGTCTATGTCATCTTTCACAATGCGAAGTGTCCCCAAGCTCCTCCCTTGAATAACAGTGTCTTAATGAAAATCATTAGCTTAAAAATCATGTAGACGTCACTGCTGATGCTCTTGTCCGAAATCAACGGAGATCGATGAGTGTTTATAAAGTATATGGACATATTGATTCCATGTCAATAGCAATAACCATGATAGGGAACGTTGGCTTTCCTTCAACATGTACACACAAGAAATATGACTTAATATGACGTTTTTCAAATGAGAAAATAACAAGAAATACGGAGAAAATAATGAACTCTGTTTTTTATACAGATTATGGGAGAACACCCTTGGGTGTATTCTTAATTAAATATTTTTTCATATTTTTTTATTATTAAGTAGATAAACAATTGTAATATAAGTTTCTCAATTATGCAGAGACACATTTTTGTTATTATTTTGAGTTTGGACAGAAACGCTCTTTTTTTCCCCCCATGTTCTTTATATGCTAATTTCTACAGAGAGTTTCCTTGACCCACCAGGGCACTGTCAGGTTCAGTTTAGAAAGACAGACATCCCTAAAATCTACTGCTTCATAACAAAAGGAAAAGTGTGCAATTTTCCAGCTAAGGAAAGCGTTGGGGGGTGGGGGTGGGGGGTACAAGGAAAAAAAAAGAGGACAACAACAACTTATTCAGTACCTGTCACCTCCTGTTAATAAATAAGAATCTCTTTTTGGCGGGGACATGGTGTGTGTGGCCGGCCGAGCTGAGGTGAGGTGCGTGCTCTCTAGATTAAACATCTTGTCTGCTGAGGCAGCCTCCTAATGAATAGCAATAGAGATTCACTGTGTTTTTAATGAACAAGACAGTGCTTTTTACAGGGCGCAATTTATCGGGCCAATTCCCCTTGTCGGTCAGAGCTAGAGGTGGGGGGGAAATTGGGCGAGAGGCTGGGATAAGGGCCAGGGCCTCTGACTCAATTTACCTGCTGACATCTCTGATCTCGCACACAGCAGCAGTAAGCAATCCTGGCAATGAGATGCATGGAAATTAATTACTCTGCTTCTGACCCCAACACAGACACACATATGCGGCAAGTCGGCCCACCCCTCTGGGCCGGCGGATCACTTTCCACACGCCTAATAACAGGCCAGGGTGTCGCTGGCTGTGTACACATACACACACATACAATGTCTGAGTGAATGTGACATGCTGGCCCACCCACTTACACTCCCTGTAGTCCCTCAGGTCACACGCTCTGGGAGACTGAAGATATGACCCACACCGAGCTATTTACCCAATCACTGCTGACAAACATAGTGCAGTGAATTCACCCCCATTCACAAAAAACGCTGAAATGTGAAAATCACAGTGCTCCGTTGCTCTGAATTTCTTTATTAACTCTTTATTAATTAAATTTTTATGCATTTTATATTTCTTAATATTTAAATACCATGCAATGTGTTAATTAAATGTTTTGGTGCAGTGAACTGAAGAGCAGCCACTTTTGGGGTATTTCCTGGATGTGAGTGGAATATGAGAAATGATTCCCCCTGTTTCTCATTCCTAACTATGAGTGAGTTCCATGTGGTGCTTCTCATTTAACAAACTGCTAATTTTCAGTGGCAGTTTTGCTAATCCCTTAATATGTGACCTCAGTATCCGTAGGTAATAGCAGCCATCTGGTGCATCAGTCTGACCTTGTAGTGACCACCATCAATGTACAATGCATCCCAATTAGTAATCTTTATTAAATGACAAGGTAAAACAGTAATGGAAAAGCTAAGACCGCTCTGTTACACAATGAATGCTGCATAACAGTCATCACTGTGTGATGTTTGATATCTGCCATTAACATGGTGGAAATATAATAAGGTGTCTTTTATTCTTGAACACCTTCACTGCTCATGTGGTCTAGACGTTTTCATGGTAATGTGTACTTTTGGTTTTATTGAAATTTAATTAAACAAGTGGTTTTAATGTTGCAGCATAAGGCTTGTGGATGAAGCTTGTTATTATGTTTGAAAGCGCACTAAAGAGGATAGAGAACTGATACTGTACGTCATAGTGTAACGATCAAAACACTCTCCAATGGAAATTTACCTTCCCTCTGTGACCTTGAGTTAGGCTTGCAGTAGACATTAGGTCACGTGACTGTCAGTTCTCCCACACATTCTTTGGCACACACTCTGTTCAATTATTCACTCTCCTCACACCATTTAGGTGTGTGTGTGCTTGACTAAGAAAGGGGTTCCCATGATACCCAGGTTTGACCCACAGAAACTAAGTTCATTATCTTGTTTGAGACAATTACTGCAAATCAAGGTGTTGCTAGCATGCCGGCTGCGAGCATTATTGTGCGCTAGCTTTATTAGCATGTTCCATACTCATGTACCTGCAGAAGGTCCCTCATTGAAGACTCTAACTGGCAACCTGAGAGATCTCATTGTTACTTATTCAACAGCCAGACATCAGGTCAGCTCTGTGTTCACATTACACACTGACACTCAGCTAGCAAAGATGTGGTAAACACCATCTGCGTCTGTCATCACCGCAGCCAGCCTGTGGTGTTGCCATCTTTCCTGTCACTGCTGTCCAAATACCTTAGGCTGCCTGTGAAAAAAATACCTGGACTTCAAATGAGTTGCTGGATGCCATAGGTTTATATAATTAAATAAATCAAATCAAATGAATTTTAGTTTCAGATATAGGCCTCCCACGATCAGGAATGACAAATCTAATCTAATGACCTAATCACATTGCCTGTGCTATTATGTAAAAAGATAATGATGAAAGTAACAAAAGTCAACTCAAATAAAGATGATTAAGGAATCATATCAGAATAGTGATCTAATAGTCAGTTGCATCTGAGTCTCAATTTGTAAAGCCAGTCTTGTTTTATGTTTCCATTTTATGGGCATTTTTATGTCACACAAAGACCTCTGTCCCCCTGCTCTATTCTGGCAATCAAGGCAGCCTTCCACTTCTTGCCAGTGTTGGTGGCATCTGAAGACTTTCTGCCAGCTTTACAAAAACCAGCCTTTCAAAAAGTGTCTGTCAAAACGAGCACCTTCCATCATTCTGAAGACTGCCATCCAAATACGGCATGTCTCATGGAACCAGATCTGCTTTCAGCGGCTGCTGGCATCAGGTTATAGCAAGGCATGTGAGAGTGTAGACAAGAAAGAGAAGGAAAGGGAGAGTTTTACTATGTGGCTGGAGTGTAATTACAGCGCCACCATGCTCTAAAATATCACTTTCTCCAATCATGAATTAGCCATCAGCTTCAACTCTCATAGAGCCAAGCTTAGGGTCAGGAGTCAATCCAGGAGCTCCAGTCTGGTATCGTTTCCATTCAGGAGGGCAAAGGTCAGGTACTGAGAAACATCTGAGTTGGACACTTGACACCAGAAAATGAAATCATAATTTCACATTTAATCACTTAAGTGATACTGTAGCAGGGAAATCTCAGGTGAAGATTTTATGTTGATTTTTGCCACCCAGATTAACAGTTTTTTTTACTCCACTGAAATCAAGTCATGTTTTTGAAGGCATTGAAGGCTTTGCTGGTCTTGACTGTATTGTCTACACCTTTCCACACAGGGGATCAGAATTGTTACTTATCGTCTAAATCCTGGTTCAACTAATCAGTAGTTGATTAAGTTCTGAGAGGAATATAATGCTGAGGAAATCCACTGTAGTTCTGTAGCAGAGTTTGTGTTGATGCATTCTTATGTATTAAGTTACAAATAAGATTTAAAGCATTTTTTTTGGTAGCATATAATTGTATTTCAAAATTCAATCGTTCTCCTGCTCTTTTGTAGTATTCTGGTAACTAGTTTAGTATTAAATATGACCATTTTCATTCATTCATTCATTATCTGTAAGCGCTTATCCAATTCAGGGTCACGGTGGGTCCAGAGCCTACCTGGAATCATTGGGCGCAAGGCGGGAATACACCCTGGAGGGGGCGCCAGTCCTTCACAGGGCAACACAGACACTCACAAACTCACACCTACGGACACTTTGGAGTTACCAATCCACCTACCAACGTGTGTTTTTGGACTGTGGGAGGAAACCGGAGCACCTGGAGGAAACCCACGCGGACACGGGGAGAACACATCAACTCCTCACAGACAGTCACCCGGAGTGGGAATCGAACCAACAACCTCCAGGTCCTGTTCTTGTGGATTATATTGTTTCCAAAAGTATGTTAAGTTTCAGGCAATTTCAAAAATGTGATTTTGATGTTAGCAATCTTGAACGTAGCATATTAACACTTATCCTTTTCTGTTAATTTTTTAATAAAATGACAATTGTTATATTTAATACTACACCATAAAACTTCAAAGGAGCGTGAGCATGAAGTTTTATTTACAATTATGTTACACAAAAATGATATTATTTGTACTCCTAATAGGAATAGCATTTTGTACAATGTCACAGTCGGTGCAAAATGATAACTTTAAAAGAAGTAAATGGACAAATTCATTTTGCAACTCATTTGGCATTGTTTTTTGGTCTCTTTGAAATTTTTTCTAACACAGTAGGAACTGTAGCTGCCTTTAATGCCATATAATGTTAAGAAATGAAAAATGGTCTTATGGTCTAGAAAATGTTATATGACTTTTAAACTGTACAGTCTTTCAATCAGGTCCAATAAAGAGCTGACAGGATCTACCTGTGTGTGTGTGTGTGTGTGTGTGTGTGTGAGAGAGTGAGAGAGAGCGAGAGAGAGAGAGAGCCTTTGTTCCGGTGAGATTCCCCTGGCTAGTGGTGCTCTGTTCACATTGTGATGCTGTAACATGAAGCAATTAACCTAACAGCAAGTTCCCCTCCCCCTCCCCTCTCCACTGGCGAGGGACCTGGGGTTAATTGGCAGCTTGGCTTAGACAATTTGCTGGAATCTGAGGATGGGTGGAAGGGGCCACGTTAGGCTTTGTAGAAATCTGTGAGGCACACGTACATCATTCACGTCCCCCTGGAACCAGGGTCCCACAAATGACATCCTGCCAAGCAACAATTTACCTCAAATTACTCCATTTTACACATGTGGCACCAGGACGAGCTTGTTTCCAACCTGCGTTAAAAATTAGCCATGAAACTTTACTGTGTGGACAGGAGGTGGGGTGAGGCTGTTTTATTGGTCAAGGTATTCCATTTGTTTGTAGTCAGAGTGCAGTTTAGATATTCTATATCTAAACTGGGAGTCAGTTAACTTGAAGGATGACTTTTGTATTGCAGTGCAGCCATGTAAACAAGCGAGAACTAAGTAGACTTGTTTTCTTTTAGAATTAATTCACTTTCCCATATACTCAGTCTGCATGAAACATGAACTCCTGGCAAGCAGATAATAACTGGTCCATCCATCCATCCATTATCTGTAAGCGCTTATCCAATTCAGGGTCACGGTGGGTCCAGAGCCTACCTGGAATCATTGGGTGCAAGGCGGGAATACACCCTGGAGGGGGCGCCAGTCCTTCACAGGGCAACACAGACACACACACACATTCACTCACACCTACGGACACTTTTGAGTTGCCAATCAACCTACCAACGTGTGTTTTTGGACTGTGGGAGGAAACCGGAGCACCGGGAGGAAACCCACACGGACACAGGGAGAACACAATAATAACTGGTATTAAATTCAAACAATACACCACTTTAAAAACTGGGAGTACAGGATCTTTACAAAATCAGAAACCGTTCAATGTGTTGCACAGGTATGAGTGGATCAGACACAGCAGTGCTGTTAGAGTTTTTAAATCCATTTGTGACCCTGCTGGACTGAGAATAGTCCACTAACCAAAAAATATCCAGCTAACATTGTCCTGTGTCTACAGATGAAGGACTAGTGAACAACCAACACACACTGTTGGCTACACACAGCTGATGAGCTATTGTCTCTGGCATTATGTCTATAATATGGACAAACAAGGCAGGCTGAACAGTGAGTGAACACAGTTGTGAACAATGTTTAAATCTCTCTGATCCACTTGTACCACACATGTGCAGCACATGCTAACACACTGCCTGTGGCCAGTGAATGTATGTTTTTATCATAAACAATGGGATAAATGTCAGTATACAAATTTTGCTTGGAGACATAATTGTATGCCATCTTATCTAATACATCTATATTGTTTTTTTATGTTTTATAACATATTTTTTAAAGAATAACAGCTGTTCAGAGTCCAGAATGTTCATTGTTATTTATATAACCTGTTCCTCGATAGTGATAACTGACACATAATTTTTTAATTCACTTTGAATAGCTGAGTGGAAAACATGCGCTAAATCCTTCTCTGTGTAACACACGCAGCTGATGATCAGCATTTATATATTATTACTTGAACATGAACCTCTCCCCTCTCTCTCATCAGTCATCCCAAGCTTTCTCTGTCACAGCTGCTCTGAGCCGGGAGAAACTGAGCACTGTTAAACAGTGAGTTTAACTCACACTAATTACTGCTTAATGGATTTAAGGGCTGGGTACTGAACCTCTGCTGATTTGAGCTGCAGAAATGAATAACTTTATATTTCTTGGACACACATAGCTGAAGGCTGTGTTGTGGATTGTAAGTTCATCAGTTGATCTGTAATACAAAAACCATACTCCAATTTCACTGACTTCTTACAATACGAGCTAAGAATCTTGGGCACCCGAGTCTCCCTGATTTGTGTGGGGTGCGAAAACCAGCCGATTTGTCCAGTCAGACAGAAGAGACTCTGTAGCACACACTGCTGAAAATGTTAATATTGTCTCTGAGAGAAAGGTGTCAGAACACACAGTGAATTGCTGTTTGCTGCAAATAGGGCTGAGTGCCCATGCTGACCCCTGTCCACTGCCAAAAGCACCTACACTGGACACATGAGCATTAGAATTGGGCAATTAACCTGTGGAAGAAGGCAGCCTGGTTTGATTAATCAAATTTTTTTTACATCATGTGGATGGCTTCCCTCATTCCGGATGCGAAATGGGAAAAAGGTAAGCCATTATAATAGTCTGAGCAATGTCATGGAAAACCTCAGGTCCTGGCATTCTTGTGGATGTTACTTTGACACATACCACATCGTTAAACATTATTGCAGACCAAAATTGGGCAACAGTATTCCCTATTGTTATTGAATCTAACAGCAAGGTAATGCTGCTTGCCACACTGCAAAAATGACAACAAGTTCAATGTGCTGACTTCTTCAGATCTCAGTCTGATCAAGCATCTGTGGGATGTGCTAGAAGAATATGTTTGATCCATGGAGGCCCCATCTAACAGATTTCTTGCATTATTCTGAGCAGTATATAGTCATACTACATTTGCATTAACAGCGGTTGTGGTCATATCTGTAGGCTTGGTCAGTATTTGCCTCACTTTGGTTAAAGGTGTCTGTAAATGTTAACATATTAGTCTTCAGAGCATTTAAGTGTTACAGACAAGTGGAATAATTACATCCTGAACTGTGAAATTGTGTTAGAGGCGGCCTTACATGCAATAACAATATCATAACAATATCATTCCTATTTAGAGGGCATTGAAACCCCAGTGGAAATTATCGGTGAGTGGTAACGGCACTGTTTGGATGGGGGTTCTGAATCACATTTGGATCATATGGAGATTTTCCAGTTAACCTGCCAGATTTCCAAATCCCCTGGTCGCCAGTGTGAGGAGGAAAGGCGGTGGGCTACTGAAACAGGGGGCAGATCTGGGGGGGGCTCAACACTGCAGTCTGGCCTGGGGCTATGCATTTCTCTTTCTGTCTCTGTCTGTCTCTCTCTCTCTCTCTCTCTCTCTCTCTCTCTCGTTCTCTGTGTATCTATGCCCCCCATGCTTTGCTGAGCCTAAACGGGTGAGACCATGGAGATATGGAGAGCAGTATTGTGTGGAGTCTCAGAGGGGGGAGGGAGAGGAGAAGGGTGGGTTTTTAAGGTGGTTTGGTTGTAGTGGCATTGGCCCGGTTCATGTCTTTGTGTGTTATGACTGATGTTACCTTGTGTTTCAGGTCCGATCATTGGTTCTTCCGGATATCTCTGCAGTGCTGGTGGGAAAATTGATAGAAACATGGTTTTCTCACAGTCTCTTTAGTTTGTTTACAGAGATAAATTCATTTTAGTTTAAATATGTCTTTAAAAATAAAATGAAGGGAATTATGATATAACTGTAAAGACTCAGTATCTTGGTGTATGTCAGTTTATAATATAATGTTGATAATGTGAACTATGAATAAGACATAGCTTGCTGAATCAACTTAAAGTGCATCATTAGCATTATGTCAGTGGTCATAGTGACTTACTCACGACTGACAACAGCTTTATTCAAAAGGCTTTATGTAGCTTTGCCTAGGTCTAGGTAGGTTTATGTAAGTTGAATGAGGTTTTATGTAGCCTTTTGGACCCTGGTCTTCATTATTATTGTTTTACTGAATACTCTATAGAACACAAAGGAGACTTTTTCAGTGTATTCAGTGATATTTCTATTAATACTGTTGCAAACACTTGAGTTTTTCAGAGAAGAAAATGCACTTATCGAGTGTAGGACCCACTTACGTTGAGTGAACAAACAGGCAAAGTGTTGGTCCTCATTTCAAACATTTTTAAATGGTTCTCATTCTTCTAACCATTTACTTGCGCCAGAATCAAAACTGAAGGATGTTTCCACAGTTCAGTGCTGTGTCTGCTCTGCTCCTATTGATTCAGTACCTGTTTCAGGTATTATCAGGATTACTCAGAATCCCCCAGGCTCCTGGAGTGTTAGCCCTGCTCAGTGGAGCAGCAGTGGTGTGTATCAGCTCCGTGATAAAAGCACGGCCAGCGGTCTGGGAGTAATTAAGTGACTGATGCGCAGAAGAAGCCTTCACAAAGATGCAGTAAATTGCCCATTCATTACCAGAGCGCCATGGAAGGAGAATTCCAAACAGACAATAGAGCCTATAGTAATTCAATCTCAGCTTGTACTTACAGAAAACACAGAGATAATGAACTGCTGGATTACACGCAGAGTATTGAGCCGGGACCTCCAAGAGTGGGAGGGAAGATTTGGGGATGAGGGGGCTGGAAAGGTGTTAGAAGCTCACACACACACACACACACACACTCACACACAGACACTGTGCTAATATTGTCACTCAAGCTATGAAAATATCTCTTTGAATGTCGCATTGACTCAATTGTAGTTTGATCTGGAGAACCCTCAGGGGACAACATTAAAGGTATATTTTGTGGTGGAGAGAATGAGAGGAAAAAAGAGAATCAAAGGGGAGGAGAAATGGAAAGAGCCGAGAGAGAGAGAGAGAGAAAGAGAAAGAGAGAGAGTAATTTATAGGCGTCTGAGGAATAGAATTTATCATAGGATCTGCTCTATGCCGCTCAATTGATATGTAGTTGATTTCAAACAACAGCCCTGAGGCGCCCACTGGGGACACTTTTAGATTTTACGCTTGGATATATCTGTTTAACTCCCCATTTACCAAAACCAGTGTTCTTACTCCAGGGGTCCAGGTGGGGGTGGGAAACGGGGTGGTTTGTGTGCAGGCCCCCCTCTTTACCCACTGTGTTTATAAACCCAGCCAAAGAAGAGGAGAAATGCGTTTTATGGCATGGTGATACATCATCCTGAGAGGCATGAGTGAGGACATGTGTATGATATAATTAAAGTGTGTAAACAGTGTATAATCATAGAGCTGATGAGGCACAGGATGATGCACACAACACTGGCAGCTTTAAACCTTTGCATATTAACGGTTACATAATAGTAAATAAAAGACGGCAATAACTATTCATGGCATGTTATTAATGGTGTAAATATAATTATTAATATTTCAAAATGCATAACACTAAATAGAATACATTTTGTTAAGGAAATAATAATCATATTACAGGAAAATTATATTAGCACAGGGACAAAACTAAAATTAAAAACAATAGGGTCCCTGCGCTATGTGCTAGGACCCTAATTAGCTGCTCTAAACAACATTTTAAATTTGGTAAAATACACAGCATAAAAAAACATTTTTGTTATTGTGCTAAAAAGTATAACCAATAATAATAATAACAATAAAAACAAAAACAATAATCATCAATATTACATATATATAAAATACAAGTAGTTATACTTTATTACTATTATTATTATTAATATTATATTTATTATAATAATGATTATAGTTATTTGTGTAGTAATTATAATATAAATGGGAATAAATCAGTGTATGCTTTATAAAATAAATAGTTTTATGTTTATAATAATTAATAAAACAACATTAGCTACATAATAATACAAGACAAAAAAGAAATTATAAATTTTAATTTAAATTACCAGTTAAATATATAATATTAACAACATCCAAATCCTTCACACTTTTATTCAGATTTATTTTGTGTAAACTGTGTATTTTTTGTGGGGGTTAGCTCCAGTAACCCCCATTTTGCTTTATTTCCTGTATCGTGAGATTAGATGGACTACTAAAAAATGAATGCAGATTAATAGAAACTAATGCTCATTCTGCAATGCACTAGTTTTCAGAATGCAGCTGTACAAAGTGATGAAATTGTCTGCAGCTGTAGTGTCTTAAATGTAAATGTCTCTCTGTCTGAGTCCAGTGCTGTCCAGCTGGTTTTACTGGAGATTGACGTCTCATTAGTGCAGGGGGTTCATCTGGAGTGGCAGGAGGATAACTTGAGCTGTTATACGGATAAATATATAATGTCTCTTTTTTTATACAAGGTGAAGTGACCCTAGCGTTGGCTATTGATTTGTGGTGACCGAGGCCCGTGACACTTTGAGATCAGGGGCCACAGCTGGAAATGGTGCTGGTGACACTGGTGGCCCAAAAAAAAAAAAAAAAGCTTCTCGGAGCAGTTCTTGTGTGGAAGGCCAAGGTGATTCGCGGCGAGATTGATCGAGCCGCAGACGAGAGCCCGCTCCAACAACAATGCATTTCACATGCTTTAATGTGAAAGCTGCCAATACTGTTGATTCAATCAGAAGTAGCTTTTTGGCAGTTAAGGGGAGGGGGGACCGAGGGTCACATCGATCTCTAAGGCAGTTCCATTGAGTTATTATTGTTTCTGGACTTGTGTAACATTGCTCAGATGCACAGTAATGATCTAATTGTCATGCAGTTATGATCCCTGCCTGAGGTCAATTGTAAGCAGAATCACACACTGTAAAAAAATCTATGTTTATACTTTAAAAAGTTGATTTTCATTAAACCTATTTGAAACCCTGTACGCTGGATAACCAAGGCACGTAACATCAGCAAGTGAGTAATCAATAAGTAAAAACTAATACAGAGCAGTTTTATATAAAATACATATTTTTCTATATACATTTTCCATCAATATGTAATAAGTAAACTTTATTCATAGCCTACATACGCTACAAAATGCTCCATTAAGTAAAAGTGCACTGAAACCTGCCTGAAAAGACCAAAACAATAAAACAAAACAAGCACACATTAATCATGTCACCTGTCATCACAACTTGTCTTCTATTACATCAAAGCATTTCTTATTCATCAAAGCATTTCATGAATATTTAAAATCATACCCATTTCTACACATTTCTATTTTTATTTCTTCTCAGCCTTTCATAATAAGAACATACAAATCTCAGACACAAACTAAATCAAAATTAATTTTAAAACAGACCACAGAAGGGTGGTTACGCAATAGAAGTTCTGAGCATTCACTGTAGCCCTAGTAATGTGGTCAAGTGTAGATGGTCTTGTTAGGGTTCAAAGACCAGCCTTGATGCAGATTAAGGACCAGAGTCCATTACTTGATGATGTTACGTCTCTACCCACAACCTTCATTCATCCCCGGCTCTCAGCAGTCTGCTTACACACTATAGACTGTGGGTCCGTGTTTTTGTGAAGATGAGAAGAAACATTTGTGTTCACATTTGTGATTTGTGTATAGGGGAAAGAATGCTGGATATGGGGAACCTGAGACAATGCTACAAGAATATGGCTTTTCTATTAACTCTCTGGAAAAAAGGAAGGAAGAAAGATAATTTTATGATATTTAAATATAAATGAGAATTGGATTCAATGTTTCAGTTAATATTTCGCTAAACAATTTGATTGTATTTTGTAAATACAGTAGTTAGGACATCAACTTTCCTTTTAATTACACTGTTTAATCATTTGGGAACTGAGGATACTAATTGTTAAAAGTTTGCAAGAAGAATTAAGTTTTTCTTTGCAAAATAAAGAATTTCTTTTTATTTTTTAAATTTTCTTCAACTTTTCTAGAAATGGTGTGTGCACGTTTCACATGAAGGAACTAAACTAAATCTGATTCTGATTTAAACCCTCTTTGCCCTAACCCTAACCCTAACCCTTGCACTTCCCTATTATTAAAAAGTAAAGGGAAAAGCTTTGAAATTGGAGTAGCGGTGTATGTCTGGGTTTAGTATAGGTTTCAAATTCACAATGAATGATTCCTAAAATTAAAACTAAAAGAAGCTACTGTACTGTATAAAGAGGAGAAGATACCTACTAAAATATAGAGCTGTGAGTTGTAAAGCCTCAAAGAGTCTTTCCACAGTGAGCGCTATCAGGTCGAATGAGCTTTTCAGATCAAAGACCAATTTTTATGTATGAACATCACAGGCAATTCTCAAAACTTAACGAATTAAAGGTAAGATGTCGCGAAATATAAACTGCTACGAATCGATCGAGATCACGAGGCATGGAGGAGGTTTGTTTGCAATATCTGTACCAAATTTCAATTTAAATGTTTTTTTTTTCAGTTTCAAATGAGTGTTTTGAGTTGTCTTTAAATATCGGTTCAACAAGAACAGTGTGCACATGGTAGAGTTCTCTTTGGGTTCAAAGACAAAGACTAAAATGAAATCAGTAAATGTAACACACAGTCCCTGAGGTCATGTGCAAATCTTAGGAAAAATCCCATCAAAGCTGTGATTTAACCAGCTTGTCTCTGGCTTTTATTTACAGTCTGTTGTTGGTGGAGTGACACCTTTATAAAGCTGTTTCATCCATAAGCAGTGGGGGACTGAGCCATTTTGGTCTGGGGACGATTTTACTCGGCTCCCATAAACCTCTTCACCAAAGAGTTGTACAAATCAATAAAACCAGGCCTGAGCACATCAACAGATTCCATCTACAGTGGGCCGCAGCCTCAGAAATGTTTTATATTTTAAAAGTGTTATGTTTTAGTATAATTGCAGGCTAAAAGCCTGAAGTGGAATCAGGCCTTGGGAGTCTTTCTACTTTTTCAGGATGCAAAGGGAGTCATTAAAGGTTGTGACTGATCATATTTGGCTCAAATAATAGAAAGAAACCTAAGTACATGGCTGCAAGTTATGTTCCAGCAGCATGCGCCTTTGGTTCTGAATTATTGGTTATTTTCCTGGGCAAATGTTGTCCTATTGTGCTCCGTAATCATATCTGGGTTGGGCTTGTTGACTCTTGATGATACAGTGGTGAATATGAAATCCTTTTTCCTTTTCTGCTCATTGATATGCACTCGTAATGTGAAACAGAATAAAAGCAGGCGGAGCACGAATTTGCAATTTGTGTACTCTTCTGCAAATAATACCAATCGCTTCTGATATGATTACCGCTGAATGGAAATGTTGCAAAGCGACCAAAGTTCTCAGCGTTTGAATTCAGGCTTCATTAAATTAGTCTACCAAGTATCAATTGGATGTCTTTTTTTTTCACGCTCCTTTTATTACTTCACTATGATTACGCAGTACGCTTGATTTTCCCTCGTTTTGCTGCACTGCGCCCGGAGACCGGCAGAAACTCACTGAATTGATGAATTTAAATATCACAGAATGCCCTGCACTAAGACAGAGAGCCAAATGGCTTGTAATCCTCGGAGTAGGAACAGGCCACCGCTTTTCTGCCGATGTCTGCAGCTTTTCCAATGATGGATACAGTGTCAGAAGTTACTCGATTAAGCGGCGTTTCACACTGCATAGATTCCTATTTAAAAGTCTCAAGACCCATAATTATTTATTGATGTCTGCTTCAATCTACATTCTGCCTAGAGAGTATGGCCCACAAGTGCCTAGAGGAACCTGTTTACCATGCACACCCGTTCACCACCTCCTCGCTGCTGTAATGGACTCAGTGGGAAGAGACGCGGATCGGCGCGGGGCCAAGAACACAGGAGCGCGCCCAAATTGCATCGAGTAGCAAATGTCTTTACATGCAAGTCCCATTGCTCCTCAGAGAGGGGACAAAAAAGAGAAAACTCTTAGAGAACAAAAACAATACAAAAGAATGGTCTAAATCTTTGCTTGATCTATTGGACTAATAGCATAAACCGAGCTTTCTCTGGTCATACCCTAGATTATCTGGCTGGGAGGATGAGTGCAGTTTTCTGTACTCATAGCTCCCACTTTGAAAAACTGTTCTTACATTGAACCGGTTTTACATTTCTCATTTATAACTCACTGATCCAGCTGAGGGTACAGATTCTGAACTGTTCGGTCTCATTTCTGTTTTAAATAGACGATGAGGTATTGTATACATTGGCTGACAAGTCATATTTGTTTTGAAAGGAAAGAAAAAAAAACATTTTTTGGGGGTTGTTTACTCTTAAACCTTACGTTTCCTAAATGTTTTTTGTTAGAACAACAAGGAAATAGACTTTAACTGTTGAAACTTTAGAAATGGTTCTTTATTGTTGGGCTGATAATGATAAATCCCAAATGATGACTTTCTTACTCACTCCTGAAGGTTTAATAATTTTATTGCTTTGTATATCATTCAAGCTGCCAGCTTAATACATTGACAGAACTTTATTATATTATAATAAAGTTCGCGGTGGCGCAGCAGGTAGTGTCGCAGTCACACAGCGCCAGGGACCTGGAGGTTGTGGGTTCGATTCCCGCTCCGGGTGACTGTCTGTGAGGAGTTGGTGTGTTCTCCCTGTGTCCGCGTGGGTTTCCTCCCACAGTCCAAAAACACACGTTGGTTGGTGGATTGGCGACTCAAAAGTGTCCATAGGTGTGAGTGTGTGTGTGTCTGTGTTGCCCTATGAAGGACTGGCGCCCCCTCCAGGGTGTATTCCTGCCTTGCGCCCAATGATTCCAGGTAGGCTCTGGACCCACCGTGACCCTGAACTGGATAAGCAGTTACAGATAATGAATAAATGAGGTACAGATGTAAACCTATGCAGCTCTGATGTTGTATGTCTGTATGTGAATATTTATGCAATTTATAGTTTATATCAAAATTACAAAAACTACTGACTTCCTTAGAACTCTACTACTGTTTTTCTTTGTCTTTCCTTTGTCCCTTTGGTTCAGTGTCTTTGTTCTCGTGTCGGAGGAGTAAAGGGTGGAGCGAGCCAGAGCTCGTTGCATTAACACAGATGCGACAGGCCCTCAGGTGAGCAGAGATGAATGGGTCGAACTTACACACATTAACACAGTCCAATCCCACACTCACTCACACACACACACACCCAACATGAGAGGAAATGGGCTTTGAGCAAATGGAAAATGTATTTGGAATGAGAGGAGGATGGAGGATGAATGAGTAATGCACAGAGTTCAGGATGATATTATGGTGGCAGACAAAACAGCAACAGGTCGCCACATGGGGTCAGCGTACTGCACCGGTCAGTGCACATCAGGACAATTGACTGGTGCGGATTAAACTGCTACAGTACCAACCAAATATTTGGACATAGCTACATCTCACAGCATATTTTCTATACATGTTATGTAATAATAGCTTATTTTCAGGGCTAGCATCTGCACTGAGGAATTAGACATGTGGAACCAAGTCTTTCTTCTTTTATGACTGCCATGAAATACCACTGTACGTCTCAGCACACTTGGAGGAGAATGCTAACTGCTCAGTTCAGTTATGTTAGCTAACAGATGCCTGAATTGGCTAGAATCCTGCAGAGTGATGAGGGACAGGGAAAGTCACCCTACACTAACAGAGGTCATATAACCACACACATATGAGTCCATTCATTCATTCATTCATTCATTGTCTGTAACCCTTATCCAGTTCAGGGTCGTTGTGGGTCCGGAGCCTACCCGAAATCACTGGGCGCAGTTGGCGGGAACGCCATTTCTTTTCCGGGGTTACACACACTCACATATTCACTCACACACTAACACCTATGGACACTTTTGAGTCACCAATCCACCTACCAGTTTGTGTTTTTGGACTGTGGGAGGAAACCGGAGCACCCGGAGGAAACCCACGCAGACACAGAGAGAACACACCACACTCCTCACAGACAGTCACCCGGAGGAAATCCACGCAGACACAGAGAGAACACACCAACTCCTCACAGACAGTCACCTGGAGGAAACCCACGCAGACACAGAGAGAACACACCACACTCCTCACAGACAGTCACCCGGAGGAAACCCACGCAGACACAGAGAGAACACACCACACTCCTCACAGACAGTCACCCGGAGGAAACCCACGCAGACACAGGGAGAACACACCACCTCCTCACAGACAGTCACCCGGAGGAAACCCACGCAGACACAGAGAGAACACTCCTCACAGACAGTCACCCGAAGGAAACTCATGCAGACACAGACAGAACACACCACACTCCTCACAGACAGTCACCCGGAGGAAACCCACGCAGACACAGGGAGAACACACCAACTCCTCACAGACAGTCACCCGGAGGAAACCCACGCAGACACAGAAAGAACACACCACACTCCTCACAGACAGTCACTCGGAGGAAACCCAAGCAGACACAGGGAGAACACACCACACTCCTCACAGACAGTTGCCCGGAGGAAACCCACGCAGACACAGGGAGAACACACCACACTCCTCACAGTCACCCGGAGGAAACCCACGCAGACACAGGGAGAACACACCACACTCCTCACAGACAGTCAAACCCACGACCTCCAGGATTCTGGAGATGTGTGACTGCAACATTCAGCTATTTAAATGCAAAGGTTACTGTTCCTTCACAGCGACATACATAAAGATACTAGATATCAAGTTTAAGGTTTATGTCTTTCATTTTTAACCAGGCCTTGAATAGTATAGAGCCAGGTACAGGTCAGCGAACTTTCAGGAGGAGAGACTATCTTCATCTGCCCTCTTCTATAACAGCTCTGTCAACGTTTGCCTGGCTGTTTATGTCAGGTGCGAGGCTGAGGAGCTGCTATTGATTTATTTTGGTGCGAGGCCACAGTGGCCGGCAAAAAGTTGCAGAGCTTTGAGCGATAGTTCTCCGCTGCAGCCCTCTCCTGATAACAGGCCTTTTCTAACTCTCTCTCTCTCTCTCTCTCTCTCTCTCTCTCTTTCTGTCTCCATGGCCTGTTAAAATGCATGGAGGCAGAGGCCCTGTCAAAACTCTGCCGCTGTATTTCATTTCCAGAGATTCTTTTTTGCCCCTCGTTTTTTCTCGTTTTTTTTCCCCAGTCTCTTTCTTTTCTTGTACATAGGCCAAGTAATGCTAGTCACTCCATCAAACATTTAGGTTGATTGTTCCCTGGTAGCTACAGTGGGGTATAACTTCCAGCCCTTTTTGTCATGTTAACTGCAGTCGATCAATGGCTGGAGGTCAGGGGCTCCTGATGTAGGTGCAAGCTTAAGAGAGAGAGAGAGAGAGAGGGAGGGAGAGAGAGAGAGAGTGTCCAAGATTCATTTTTTCTCATCTTGTAACACACACCGGTCAGTTATTTTTCTTCGCTTAGCCCTCACCACTCTAAGTGGATATTGATCAGATGCCTTAATGCAAACCTGTCAAATTAATTTTGTGCGGAGAAAGCTATGACTGCTCCAAAATTGCCTCAGCAATCTGAAGAGTGTGGAGGGGGGGGAGGGGTCTGTGGGGGCTGGAGGTGGAGGGGGGGGTGGATGCTCCCTGCCAATGAATTTTAATCATCATCTGAATAGGTTAAAGGCATTGAAACCATTCACTCTACGTCTCCTCCGCCTGTGCCATTGTGTTCCAGTCACGAAAGAGGAGAATTCTTAAATCTGCCGTATTTTAATGTGGAATTCTATCACTAATGTGTTCTGCCGGAGGTGTGATTACTTCATGCTTTGTTGATTTTCAGGGGAAATTTCATGGGAATTATTGCCACTATGCCGTCATTGGATTGACTCATTTGATTGTTTTATTGTATAATAATTAATTTTTGTTTTTGTAAAATATAATACAGTACAAACATGGGAAATTTGAGTGTTGGCTCATGAGTATGTTTAAATACATGTAAATATAAGTGTATAGATAAGTTTTAATGACACCACATATCTTCTAAAGTAATCCCTCCTGTTTTATTTGGGGTTATGATTTATTTAGCATCTGTAAATAAAAGATTGGCATAATATTATTTTTACTTCATATTTAATGATTTTCCAAATTAAATGTCAATTTGTGATATATTTTCAATGTCCTTTGCACGTTTACGTACACATTTGTCTTTTATTTACTGCATGTACTTTCTGGTACAGATTCTGGTCATGTAGATGTACTTTGTGCAGTAGCTGCTACAGCAGGCTGCACCAGGGTGTGCTACACATCACTCCATTAGCATGGATTTAGCACAGTGCTCAGAGTGATGCAAATACAAATATCAGAAAATTAATTCATGCAGTATTATTGCTTCCCCACTAATTTTTACAGTATGTTGAATTAAAGAGCCTCAAGAAGAACACACACACACACACACACACACACACACACACACACACACAGAGTGAGTCACTCTCTCAGTCTTAGTGAAGACGATAAGCCCCCTGTGGTGTGGAGGGCAGATTCAATGTGCTGAGAACAAAGTGCTGGAGAGGGGTGACGAGCCCTGCTCTCAAGCAGTAGAAACATAATGGAGCGCATTAACACACACACAGCTACACATACACACACACACACCTAGCTCAACGCAGACCACCAAAACCCACCTTCCAGCCTCCCAACCAACACATGAATCACAGGAGTAAGTGATGTCAGAGATTGTATTATCAAAAGTAAAGTTTCATGTCATCGCTGTCGTAATAAAACCTTTTATCTTCACAATGGTGCCTTTATAACAGCATCAGAAGGAATACATTCTCCACCTGAATGTTTATTAATGTAGGATTTAATTCATTCAGTAATAACGTTCATTTATTTTTATTGGATAATTCATATAAAACTCATTCACTCACTCACTCACTCACTCATAAGCTTATAGATTAGACTGTAAGAGTCATTTACAGTTCTTCCTCTGTAGTCTTGGACGTGCTGTGTTGTTTCAGTAGTTATCTGTTGTGGCAGGGGTGTCTTTACCGAGTTGAATTAAAGCCTCTATAAGTAACGTTTACGAGCCGCTGCGTGCTGCCACTCGGTGTAACTGAGAAGTGGAGTGAGGCATTGTGGGTATTATGTTTTTTTATTGAGTCGAGGGGGCTCTGTCTCTTTGTGTTTTCTCCTGGGCAGAGAGTTTTATGTTGCAAGGCGGCGAGAGCATCCCATCGACCCTTTTCTTATCTCGCCATTTTTATTATGAAGATATGATTCAGGAAGTATTGATACAGCTTCTTCATGGCCAGAATAAACAGTACCAGGGCCTTAACAGGACTTACAAATCACGAGAAAGCCATTTCTTCCCGTACAGGCACTTAGAAATATGTTACACTTATCGCAGTGTGTAAATTCAAAATAAGCTTTATTGCAGGCACATAAAACATTTACGATTACACAGAGTCACCCAGGATTAGTGATCAGTTCTTTTGAATTTATGAGGATTTAGGCAAATATTTTTATATTGTTTTCTCCCTAAGCAAATGTAAGTGTTTAAGCCAAACGTATCAAAGGTGGGACACTGTGGCCAAGAGTAGAACCTTAACCATTACAATGTGGTAAAGAGGTTTAGAGATCTCTGAAGGGGGGGACTCTTTTCTGATCACACATTTACAGCTTTTTGAGTTTTTTCTTGCTATTAAGCTGAGTATTTTATTACAGTTGCCGTATTTCTGTAAAATTCAAAATGACAATAGACGATTGATGGGTATGGCGTAGATTTTTCTCAATTCTATGAATTTCTACAGTTGAATTAGGTTTTGAATGAAAAAAAAAACACCAATATCTAAAGTATGACCTACACTAACATTAAATTGGTGGTATATTTTTCTCTCTCAATTGTAACGCGTCCTGGGGTATGTTAACGGTGCTGTATAGGTGTAACTTATTATTCTCATTATTATTATTATTATTATTATTTGTTAGCCTATAGATGGGTGTCTAGGCTAGCAGTCCGAATTCGTGGACACCACAGGGAATCTTCATGTATTTTGATGATGCATGCTGGGTATTTTATTGAAAACATAAAGGAAACGATAAAAAAAAGGGATATAGAATTGTGAGATGTGTCAAAATGATGAGGCTTAATATGATCAGTGACATATTAAAACCCGCTTTCAGGCCGGATTGGTACTTTGACATTCCTAAAATGGCTGTATGATATGGGCCAAATACTGGTATTGTGATTATATTGCGGAATAATGTGATGTGATTGGTCAGGATGCTTACTGCACACAGCAGGAAAAACTGATTGGCAAGAGAGCTCATTTTCATAGGGACAGCTTCTTCACTATCAAATGATACATTGTTTTGCCCTAATTGCTGGTGAAAAAGACACAGAACTGTCAGGATGAAGGACTACATCATACTGCATATATCTGTTCATTTACATTTTTCTCCAGCTCTTTGTTACTTTTTATTTCTATTCTTCTGAGCCAAAACCTTTAGTTCAACATTCTTTGAATTTGTTTTGTGGCCAATTTAGACCCGAGGAGATTCATGGATATTTGCACTGGTAGCTGTTTCTCTCTCTCTCTCTCTCTCTCTCTCTCTCTCTCTCTCTCTCTCTCTCTCTCACACTCTCTCTCTCTCTCTCTTTCTCTCTCTCTCCCTGCCAGCGAAAACAATCAGTGAGATTCCGCTGTGGCGCGGGACTCTGCTCAGCCAGGAGAGACCAGCCGTAGGCTTCCAGAGAGTCTGCTTAAATTTGTTGGGTGTATAGCTCAGTCAATTCTGGAGCCTCCAAAGTGATTCTTGATTTAAGCTCTCCAAATTGAGCATTTATTTTTGTGCAGATTTCCAGTGCAAATCAACTGGCAGCATTTGCATAGATGCGGGCCACCGCGTCTCTCGCTCACTCACTCTCTCTTCCCCTCTCGCTCTCTCTCATGGGGCGAGGCAGCAGAGGCCTTCATTTCAATGTTAACATTTGCGGTGAGCAAATGGAAATGTAGTTTTGGGCTGGTGCTGAAGATTGCCTTCCTGTCAGATGAAGATTTCCATTACATTTCTGCCTGTTCCTTTTTTACAAGACTGTTGCCAAGGGGGAATAGCACTTTGCAACTTAGCGTCCTTTCTCTACTCCACTTTTGAACACACAAAATGGGGGCTGGGGTTGCAGGGGGGCACAGAGGGGAGAAAAGGCGGGAGACGAATTAATTTTGCAACAGTGCACTGTGAGGCTAGCCTCAGTTAATATTGACAGTGTGATAGGGAGAAAGGTTTAGATGGAGTTCTGTGCGGAGGAGCACAACTGCTAGATTTTTACAGCTGCTGCTTGAGCCAATATCTGATCCACAAGGATAATCAAATTCAAACTGAGCCAGTAAAACAAACTTGAAAAGAAAAAGTCACAGGTCTACTGCTATGTACTGTTTGATCCCTGAAAAAAAAAAACAACCCCACATTTCTAAATTTAAAACTTTTTTCAGAATCTGAAGTTTGTCTGAACTGAAATATGAAAGGTTTGCTGTAGTTCATACAGTTGAACTATATCTAGAAAAAGTTACAGCAGTAAAAACCTTTAAAAGTAGTAACAATGGCTGCATTTACATGCAACTTAATAATCCATTAACAATCCTGTTGAAAGCTCAGTAGGAGGGGGGTATGTCCATGTATGAACCCCAGTCAAAATATAGAAGGCATTTCACATAATTTCTGTCTATATATTATTCATTCAATATCTGTAACACTTATCCAGTTCAGGGTCACGGTGGGTCCAGAGCCCACCCGGAATCACTGGGCACAAGGCGGGAAAACACCCTGGAGGGAGGCGCCAGTCCTTCACAGGGCAACACACACACATTCACTCACACACTCACACCTACGGACACTTTTGAGTCACCAATCCACCTACCAACGTGTGTTTTTGGACTGTGGGAGGAAACCGGAGCACCCGGAGGAAACCCACACAGACACAGGGAGAACACACCACACTCCTCACAGACAGTCACCCGGAGGAAACCCACGCAGACACAGGGAGAACACACCACACTCCTCACAGACAGTCACCCGGAGGAAACCCACGCAGACACAGGGAGAACACACCACACTCCTCACAGACAGTCACCCGGAGGAAACCCACACAGACACAGGGAGAACACACCACACTCCTCACAGACAGTCACCCGGAGTGGGAATTGAACCCACAACCTCCAGGTCACTCCGAGACACTATCTGCACCATGCTGCCCCTGTCTATGTATTATTATGTAAATAATCTTTTAAATAGAAGAGTCATAGCCTTGTCAATATCTGATTACCTAAATAATCTAATTAAAGTCTTCTGTTTCAAAAAAGAGAACACTGGGGAAATACTGGTGTTTTTGGGATGTTGTGACTGAAGGACTTCAAGTAGGCCTAAGTTTTAGAACAGTGACTGTATGTGTGTGTGTGTGTGTGTGTGTGTGTGTGTGTGTTTGGATAGGAAGGAGTTAAATATCATGCAGCTATATTAAACTGTATTAATGTACAGTAATACATCAATATTTACTCATCTACCAGGGCTAATAAATTGCCTTAATAGCTTTTACTGCCAAATCATTTCATTTCATTTAAGCCATGTCTTACAATAAAACAGGCAAAAAAAACTTTAGTTTTACCATCTGTTACATGTTTTTTTTTTCATGCCAATGATGTAAAAATATTAATAAATACACAAATAAAATGAAAAGGTAAAGTCAAACGTTTTTGTTTATTTACATTTGCATTTAGGCTGTGGGGGGTAGCATTTTGACCAGTAGTGGATGCAGATACAGGTACATGTCGACCAATAACGGTAGTGAGAAAACAGGACTTAAATTAACTGTGAAATCTCGAACTTTTACAATGTTTAGAAATCCTGGCTTGACACATCCTGAAAAGAGGATGGGAAAAAGAGGATGTACGGTCACCCTGGATTAAAGTTTACTACATTAAATGTCTTGAGTCACATGTCAGTCTGTTAAACTTTGGGATTGTGGGAACGTATCTGATTTCAGCTGAATGAGTTCTCAAGGAAGACTACAAACTTTTCATACACTTTGGTTTTTGGGAATTGCTGCGACCAGTGTAGTCTGAGCTGTTGTGGTGGTTTAGTTAAACGGAGCTCTGTGCTGACAGACTGAGTGAGTAGATGTGTTCTAGAAGAGATTAATTCTGCTTCTGGTAGGAAACGAGTAGATGGATGATGCTCTGCTTTAGAGACAGATGCTGGGTGTCAGAGACAGGATACTGACAATGAAAAAAGTCCTTTAGTTTCATCGCTCGTTTGCTTTGGTGTCATCTCTCTCTCTCTCTCTCTCTCTCTCTCTCTCTCTCTCTCTCTCTCTCTCTGTGGAAGTGACAGACTCGTCCCCCTGTAGTTATTGGTTCTGGAAGCCATTTTTAAGGCATTGGCTTGTAAAGGAAGCATAGGAAGGATATTTGATTTTCTCCATCTGTGAGATTCTGTCTTACTTTGTAAATGACTGAAAGGCATCAGTCTGAAAGGAGGAGAGAACATTGGAAAGCCCTTTACTCTCTTCCTCTTAATTGTTTCCTTTCATCTCCAGAGAAATGAGTTGTGCCTTTTCTCTCCCACTGCTCAGACCCAACATGTGGTAGTGTGGATCTTATTATAGACACAAGCAGCTGCACACACATGCAAACTGGTGTGGAAACAGCTGTGGGGCCAGGAGCACTGCTGGTCCTGCATGCTTCCATGCTTCCTTTCTTATTGATATAACTATATGCTGAAATATAGGAATACAGTCGAGATTCCTAATACATTACTTGCATGGAGAAGTTATTACATGTTCATTCATTCATTTATCTTCTCTAACTGCTTCATCCTGATTTAGATCCCAGTGGGCCAAAGCAGGAACCCACCCTAGCACTGGTACCAGTCCATGCTCACCCAGTCACTCACACTCTCATCATTACATAAATCATTTTTACATTTTAGATTTGTTTTTGGGAGAAAAGCAGTTTCTATTAGGAGCTCACGCTGCAGACGTTTGTAGACACTATCTAATGGGTTGCTGAGATTCAGGTAAGCTGTGAACAATATCATTGTGCTTCTTTCAGATGTAAACTTTGGTAAATAGATGTCATACATCAGTCCGAGTGGCTGAAAACGCTCATAAAAATTCATGATTGGTGACTATTGGTTTTCCAAGTTGAGATGAGTTGTGCTGCTTGTTTGTCAACTGCTTTGTAGATTCCAGGCTTGACTTTTAGCTCAGAGCTGCATGGCCTATGGATCAGGTCGACGTATAGTTTAGCCTTTTGTCAAACTGCTGTGTTTCCTGCATCCCACCAACATATAATTATAGAAATCTCCATCCATGGCGGATGATCTCTTTTCTGGCATTCAGCACTAGAGCGTCTACCATAAGCCTGCAATCTAAATTATGGATAAAAACACAGTGGGGCGCTTTTCCCTGATATTGTGTTGGCCCGGTGTAATAACACTTGCTATGACCCCCATCATTTTGGCCCGCCACATCAAGCAATGGGTTTTCGTGGTGGCTGTCACCCTCCATTTGCATCAATGGGCTTTGCCATTCAAGGGAATATGACATAGCTGTAAAGCAATCTGGCCGACTCAGGGAATTAATTTGAAGAAGCTGTCCAATGAATCAGATTCAAATGCACAGGGACATGTTTTGCCGTGCCTTTTTGTAAGCTGTCCCTGGCCTGTCAATGGTGGGGGGGGGGACATTTCCTCCTTTGCTCAGAGAGGGCTGCACACCCGGGGATGAGCTGGGGCACCTCAACTTTGCATATGTAAAAAAGTGGAAACACAGATTCATGGACCTGGTTGGAGCCAGACACAAAGCAGACGGCACAATCAAAAACGTCATTTGCCTTGTAAGCTCAGGGCCTTTTCTCACTCAACTTTCAATTTTCACATCTTAGTGACTATAAGTCGATAATGTGGCACCACTGGAAACAGATGGTCTTCACCAGGAACATATGCATACGTTTTGAATACATTAGATGGCATCTGAATATACTTACCCCACAACCTTGCACGTTTTAAAACACGTGCATTAACAAATTGGAATTTTTCCTGGAAAAGTACAAGCCTGAGATATTCTTGCTGTAAATCTGCATCCTGATAATGAAGATCTACTACATACTGTATTCATTTACCTGTTGTCTAATACTGATCCATAATTAATTCAATCATAATTTTAATTCCATCAGAGGACAGCAGCTTTACAGGAGCAAAAATGGCTTCACACTCTCTGTGTGGGTGGGATGACCTCCTCCATCCTCTGATCAGATGGCACAGTGTCATGTCACTTTGGCATCTGGCATCTGATGGGACAGACCTTAAGTTTCAGTGCTCTCCTCCAGAATGTTGGTCTTTCCAGTGATGGAGCATTAAAAGCAGCGCTAAAAGAGGAAGTGTATTTCAGAGGAAGCCCATGCTTGTGCTCACCCTTCCAGTGTTGTTGGCATTTGTGTGATGGGGAGTTCAATTAATAGCTAAGTCAACAGATTGGAATTAAAAAACAACTAATAAATAGGGTAAAAAAAGGTCTACCTACTAATCGTTATCACTCTGTAAACTTCATAATTATGATCAATAAAAACAACACAGCTGTCAGTTAATATTGCTACAAATATCTGGGAATTTTCACTGCCATTTCTACCACATAATATGATAATAATGAATATCACATGTTAAATACATTACTTTTTCTTGATTGGGTGCATGAATTTTCATATTTTCTTTTTTTTAAACTCCAGATGTGGGTGGTAGAGTGCCTCTGGTCCGTGCTCCGGTCAGAGGTGAGTACTCCAGAGCCTGGGTTATTGGACATGTGCTGAAGTCTGTGGTGAGATGAAAGCCATTGTCATGTTAACACACTCAGTAGCAGGGAGCCCATACTCATTTCATCTGTGGCCTCTTACTGTCCCTCTATCGCCACGCTGCTCTTCTCTCTCTCTCTCTCTCTCTTGCTATCTCTCTCTGTCTTTCTCAGAGATCTGGGTAAAATCAAAGAGCCAGGCTAGTACCAACACACACACACACAAATACACAACGGCACAAATGCCGCCCTTCTCTTCCACATTCAAAAGAAAGAGGAGGGGGACCTCTCAGAGATAAAAAGACACAATGGAGAGCGAGCTACAATCAAATTGAGCCGCGGGTCGGGACAGATGGGACCCTGCCGTTAATTGTACGGTGGTCCATTCAGCCCAGTCTGGTTTTGTGTGTCAGCTGTGGCAGGAAGAGGCTTTTAGACTCTCAGTAACATGCAGACAGTTTGCAGGCTTTGGTTTCAATATTCATAAGCAGCCCATGTCTTGCATTAAAAGAACTGAGCCTGAAAGTACCCCTTCATTTTCCCCCGCATCGTTTCTATTTACTCTCAGTCTCGTAGCCTTCCACTTATTCTGCCTCATACTGGTACCATTATTAATTACTGTTTTTTTTTTATTTTTATTATTCTTATTACTGACTCTGCTCATTGTACATCTATAAGTAATTAACAAAATGGAGTGTCCTCAGTGTTTATTTGTCTGTTGTGTAAATCAATGATAAATCAAATTGTAAAAATATTGTCATACCCATATATGGAAATTAAGCATAATGCAGAATGATATATATTAGAGTAGAATAGCTGTACGAACTTGTCTCTGTTTTGTTTAATCATTCATTCATTCATTATCTGTAACCGCTTATCCAATTCAGGGTCGTGGTGGGTCCAGAGCCTACCTGGAATCATAGGGCGCAAGGTGGGAACACACCCTGGAGGTGGCGCCACACACATTCACTCACACACTCACACTTACGGACACTTTTGAGTGGCCAATCCACCTACCAACGTGTGTTTTTGGACCGTGGGAGGAAACCGGAGCACCCGGAGGAAACCCACGCAAACACAGGGAGAACACACCACACTCCTCACAGACAGTCACCCGGAGCGGGAAACGAACCCACAACCTTCAGGTCCCTGGAGCTGTGTGACTGCGACACTACCTGCTGCGCCACCGTGCCGCCCTTTGTTTAATCAGAGCAATTATAAACAGAATTGATACATTCAATCTATTCCTATATGAAATACATACACAAATTGGTATTAACAAGATATGTAAATGAAACAGTAGAAATGGTAGTCTCTCAGGCTACTGAAGGGGTTAAAAGCACAGATATCACATCTGTTTTTGGTGCAAAAATACCCATGCATTATAATTATATATTTAAAGAGGGTATGGACACTAAAATTAGTAGTCATTCACCAGCTATAATAAGGTCAAGTGTTATCGATATATCATTTAATATATTAGATAGCATTATATGCTTTTTAATGGGCCATTGTTTTGTTTAGCATTTTTTTCATACGGTGAATCATGCATTATTCATTTTATTTGCTGTCTAATATTTAAAAAAATGATGTAGGATGCACAATACCTCACTCGCTGCATTTCCTACCAAACAGTTCACACACTTTTTTGAATGCTGTCAGTATGATTCTCGAAAAGATCGACTATACATGTTTCTAATATAATTGATTCCACATGATTGATCCGTTATCAGTTGTGTTAAAAAATATAAAAAAGAGAAAGCATTTCTGGTTTCCCATGCACACAAACCCCAAGAGCAACGTTAACAAAGGAGGCCATGTTGTGAACTTAGCCCTCAATTAGAAGAGTGCACTAACTTCCCCTAATGAGCCAAACAGCTCGGCAGATGCCTGCGACTTTACTCCCAGTGGGTAATCGTCTTACCGAAATATATATCAAATTAATTTTTTTTATCTGTCTGGCATCATGACATCTCCTCTTAAACTTTAAAAGCCAAAGTGAGCACACTGCGAGAGGCTGGGCTTATGCTTCCCTAAAACTCCACCGAATTTCTGTTGAGCAAAAACAAATAAACAAGTTATTTGCGCGAGATGGATAACGGCATTAGAGCTATCATTTATGAATTACACATAATGACACAGACTTTCTCTGATGAAGATTTAGCAGGCTGCTCCAGTTCTGCCGCTGTCTGTAAGAAGATTAAAGTTTTATTTGATTTCACTTTCCTTTTTAAACATCCGCGCTCTGGTATTGAACGAGGGGCTTTTGAAGATTTGGCTCAGAGGATTTCTTTACTTTTGGGTGTTTGGGCTTTTTTTTATTAAAAAATGAGAGAGTGGGCTTTCGTCACTGACGGATTCTTATGCTCTCGGCTGCATTCTTTCAAATCCAAGCGACTTTGAGCACTTCTCGTAGAAGATTTGAAGCTTTCAGTGGATGGATGGCTGGGAGAAGCAGGACAATAGTCTGAAATAAAGCAGAAGTTTAAGAAGATAATGGCATTCTGTTAGAAAGAAAGCATCTTCTCTCTTATAGGTCAGGAGCCGGTAAATCTTCTTTCTCTCAGACTTTTCCAATCATGAAATTACAGCAGAAGATTTCAAGATGTCAAAGGTTATCTGTCCCCAGCTGAAGGTAGTGTTTTAATTCTCCACAAAATTGCAGAGAAAAATCCACTTTTCATAATTATTCTGCTTCCGTAGGCGATTGTTCCAGCTTTTCCAGTCCACCCTAAAGGACCTTAGTGAAACACCCTGCTCTGGAGGTGGTCATGTTCAAACAGACTTTGTTATGTGATCAGCACACTGTTATTGAACTGGGTTTGCAGGCACAAACCCCACAGTATGGAATGTGAAGTGTTTAATTACATTATTATTGTAAAACAAAACAACAGGACAGACAACGATAAGACATTGTAGATGTAGTAAACATGAACGATTCAGTCTGTAATCTGTTCATCTGGTGGTCTTTCTCTCACTCTTTGTAGTGCTGATCAGATGTTGCTTTGTGTTGAGTAGTACTGAGTTTACTGCACTGTGGTGGTGGTACTGCACATTTTAATATGGAGAGAGTGTTTCAGATTGCTCTGCAGCCATGGGGAAGTGATGGTGAATATCCTGGCTCCGAGGCATCTCTCCCTCTTCCACCCCCCCAACCCTCTCTCCGTCTATTCCCACTGCTAGAAACTCTACATCAGCAGTGTCTTTATTAAGGCGAGCTGGTGATAGTCTTATGCACCTGTTTGACACTTTAGAATTACAACACAGGTGTTTGAGCTTAAAAGGGTCTATTCATTTCGGGCGAGGTAAGGTGACAGAGCGGTGGGACTGAGGGGGGCAGGGACAGCGGGGCGTTTGAATGGATGATCGGTGAAAACAGTCGCCCCATACCCAGAGGGATCAACCCTGATGATAGGCTTTTTGCAGCTGCTTAGAAGATAATGCATGTGCTATTGGGCCAAAGTGGTAATGTGCTTTTTTTCTTTCCTTGCTCCTCCTTTATCTGCAGGAACGAAACAAATAAAAAGAAGAGAAAACAAGATTTTCGACCCATTGCCTTTGATTAAGTGATTTAACATGCAGAGTTCCCGGCCCTGGCAATATCTCTAATGGTCTGGAAAGTGACTGTGTGAGGTGGGGTGGGCTGGAGTTGGCTGGGCTAGGGGGCTTTGGTCAGCCTTACACAAGTAACATTATCCAGGGATAGACGTAGAGCGAAAGTGATTATGAACTTGGAAATGGGCCCTCTTAGCGTTCTCCAAAGCAAGTTTAGTAGGGAAAAATGCTATTTAAGCCGGCTTTAAGTTCACGCAAGGCTTTCAACACATAAAGAGCTGTGTACCAAGACAAACAATGCACATTTAGCCATGGGACTTACGTCTGATCTGTTGTAATCTAATAGAGTAGGTCCAAGTAGCACTCAGATGTAAAAGCAACAGCATTTGTAAAAATGTTGTCTAATATTATGTGATAAAACTGCTGTTAATGTAACTTCTTGCCAAACTTATTAACACATGTTTGGTGAGATATTACATTGTTTATACTGCAATATTTTAACTGATGTACACACACACATAAATATATATCTATATATATCATAATCTGCCTAAATCTGAATACATGCAATAATGATTCCTTCTGATTTTGTGCTGCATCTTTTGTGTAGCTAGCAGGTTTTTGAGAATTCTCCTGCCACCTTGTCTGAGCCTCTGCAGTCATAGCTCAGGACCGGCATTTGTGTGAGACTGCAAAGACAAGGTAAAACAGAACAAAACCTACACAATGAACGTGAAGAAATAAGTGCACTGTGTAAATATGGCAGAAATGAGAACAGCAAAGTAGGAGATACAAGCGAATGTGACTAAAAAACAGTGTTTCTGCTCCTCGCTCTTCACTCCTGGGCACCACACCTTTGAAGTAAACAGAGGCTCATTCTCATTTAAAGGAACAGGTGCTGAAATCCGGCTATCTTTCTGAACAGTGCTGTTTAGAAAGGGGAGAATGCTGCTGTGATGTTTGATCCATGTGGTATTTTGAACAAAGCATATCACAGACTTTTTACTAAGACATCAGGGAATGTATTAACTTGTGGAAAATGGTATATAATATGTCTCCTTTACTTGTTCTCCTCTAAGTGTGTTGCTCTGTCAAGTTTGAAAAATGCCATAGAGGGAGACTGAACTTGGAGCAGTAAGTTGGACTCGACTGAACTGGGGAGAAAGCTAGGTTGGGGTGAATTTGTGGAAATGTCTGACTCCCAGCGCATGTTCTACAAAAAACTACAAAACAAAATTGTTACCTTTACCCTATATTATGTATGTGCCCTTTATCCCCTACATGTTTATACTTACAGTGGATGCACTGCACTTGTGCTTTAGCCATGTCTTGAATTCCAGACACATCGACAACGTCCAAAAACAACAGCTCTACAGGCAATTATCACGAGTGTGTCTTGAAAAGAACATTACCGGTAATTATGGCAGGCAATAACTATAATGACCAGAGTGGGAGTGTTACAAAACCAAGGAGCAATTAGAAGTTAATCAACTAAAAGGTGGTGAATAATTATAATAGCAATCGACAGGGGCCTCCTGGACAATCTGCGTCTCGCTGTTTCCAAAACAGCGTAGTGTCCTGCTACAGCCAAGCTGCTGCTCCAGCCCATTCACAGCCCAATTTTAATTTTGGAGCTGTTTACACGCTGCTCTGCAAGCAGCTGCAGTTAATGCCTGTTTTTATTCACCATCAAATGAATTGTTGGTCCTATTTACAGTGTAATGGTGGAGTGTTTTTATTTTGTTTTTTTTTTTACAGTTCATCATGAGGGAGTTGTAATATTTACACCATACTGTCGGCCTCTTTGAGATTTTGTGTTTATTGTGGATTTTGATGGATTTTCATGGTGTGCTGTATTTGTCTGAGGTGGAACTGAATGTGTGCCTGCTGGCACACACACACACACACATACTCAAAGACACGTATACTCTTACACACACACATATACATGCAAACACACACACACACACACACACATTGCTAATGGTCTGGCTGACAGAGGTAATAACTTGTTGTGTTTAATTGCACATTGTGTATGAGGTAAAGAATTGACTAATTAAGAAGAAGTAATCAGTGCGGCAGCATCAAGAAAAACTCATCTATAATTAAAGCAGGATGTTTGTCAGTGTTTGCCAAAATTAATACAGCGCGTGTGTGTGTGTGTGAGTGTGTGTGTGTGATAAAGAGAGAACAGGGATGTAAACAAAAGCCAAGGAATTAATGAGGCCAGCATGCAACGTCACAGCAATAGCAGTCGTGTGTGTGTGTGTGTGTGTCTGTGTGTGTGTGTGTGTGTGTGTTTGAAACAGAAAAAGACATTTTTAATCACTGAAGCTTAGGTCATGAATATGTTTATATTCATACATTTCTTATTTTATAAATATACCTCTATGTATTGTTACATATGTAATGTATTGTAAAAATTATTGTTACTTATAATATGGCTATTAAACAGTTCAAACAATTAATTTTAATTAATCATGTTATTTGAGCTATTTATATTGATTAATAACTTTTTTTTAAAATTCCTAATGTATTTGAGAATGTTGCCGTTGCCAGGACACAGTCAATCCATTCAACTGGGTTTTTGCCATGCTTACGGCAGAGAAGACTGTGATTGGTCAGGGTAAATAAATTAGCACTGTGTTATGTCTGGTGCATTGTGGTATTATGTTCAGACATGTGCATATACACAGTACACATAGGAAAATGTAACATAGCAATCAGCTAGTTTGTCCAGTGAGTTCTACTTACTGTTATAAAACTGTTGTATTACAGACACCATGTGAGCCCATGTGATGTTTAGAGATTCCTTGCTAAGCCTATTTTTAAAATGGCCACCACTGTGTGAGGAAACCACTCCATGGAGCTTAAACTGATTCATTCTGAGACTAAAGAATAATTGGATCCTTGACTTTGTGGGATGCAATTTATAGAACAAAATATAAATAATTAAATAATTTGGTAATAAAATTACTTACTTCATAAAGGCATTTGCACATAGATATGAGCCATGTGTATGATCCTGTGTATCTATAAGTCATAAAAACAAGCGTCTGTGTGTGGGTTTGTCACTAACTGTAGTCTGGAAGGCAGTCCCACTGGTCTGTCAGCCCTGTAGGCATGAGGACAAAAAACTAGAGTGACAATTAGCATTGATCAGTCACTGGAAAACACACACTCAATGACAAGGGATCACACCCTTTCCTTGCCACTGATCAATGCTAATTGTCAGTCGAGCTCTTTTTTTTTTTCCCTACTGCCCACCACTCCTTTCACCCCCACCATTCCCCTCCAATTTGTACGCTCCTGTTAGAAGTAGTTTATGGAGCCGTTTGGCTGGGGGAGCTGCAGGGCAGCAGCTTAATGAATCTGTCACGGCTCTATTGACTGACATGGCAGGGTAAGTGATACATGCGATCGGGATTGAGTCCCTAATTACTACAGTGGTGATGTCTGGAAGGACGCGAGGGCCAGAGGTTAATAGTGCTGGACAGTTGCTCCCTCCCTGTATCTCTCTCTCTCTCTTTCTCTCTCTCTCTCTCTCTCTCTCTCTCTCTCTCTCTCTCTCTCTCTCTCTCTCTGTGTATGTTGGGTTTTGTTCCAAAATGTATTTTGAACATCTACATCTGTCTGTAGCATCTCCTCTCTTTCTGTATCTCCCCTGGCCCTTGATGTGTTTGCTTTGTTTACTTTGTTCCAAATGTGAGTTTCTGCAAGATTCATTCACAGAGAACATAAACCATCCTTTAATATACAGATGACCTTGAGTGGGTTTTTCTTAAGCCGTTCAGATGGGTATGGCCCTGTAGGATAAGGCATTAAAATATACCCTAAGGTTAAACTACACTCAGGTATGTAATATATTTAGACTTAGTGCAGTAGACGATCCAGAGCTCTAGTAAGTAAAACCGTAAGCTCTTCAACTGCTATTTTCTCTGCTTTATTAAAGGTGAGTGCACAATAGTCTTTCATTACCCATTTATTTGCTGTCATTCACTTTTATGTGTTTGCTGTTGACGTAATGGGCAGTTGATAAATATGGGGGTCAGTCTGATGGTGAGGACAATTGCAGGAGATGTCAAGTGCTGAAGGTGCTCCTCCTCTTGGTTTCTTTAATCATAGCAGACCCTCTGCACCCTGGATTCAGCAAGGATGTCCAGGAGGGTCTAACATCCCTATTGTCCTTAGTTACAGAATATGAGCGTAATGGAATTCAATACGTTACAGATCTACATTGACCTAGACATTGTATTTATATCATGTTCAGACGCTATATGAGTCCTGTTTTAATGATGCGGTGCTTGGAAACGTAGTAGTATTTTATTACTATTATGTGCAGTAAGAACATCGAAATATGCCTTACTACCCCTATAGCTTATATACGTTTAAACAAATTATGATTATTCTTGCATTTTATTGGATGACATTCTACTGGAAATCAAAAATAGTTGCAATATGAGTGAGATAATTCCGCTTCTAACTAACTGAACCATTGTGATATCCATGGAATAATTGTTGTTTGGCAGCCATAGCCAACTTTTAATGAACTGTCGTTATTGTTAATGAATTACATGTTGATTGAATGTTGGTTTATTATAACATATTTCATGGTTTTGAAATTTTATAATGGCAATTACTTATGTGATGCCTAGCAACATCCTCAAAATCTCAGTAGCGCATGGTTTCTATTTAGTCCTTCATTCTGACCTGAACCATTGGGCCTGGATTTCCTTACATGAATCGAACCTAATAATGGACTAAACGACAAATTACCACTGGAAATACGTTTAGCGTGGGCTTAGGCTTAATTTAGGTTATGGAAATTGCACTCTTGAGGAAGCAGGTTTGGACATTTCTGTCCTGGACTGTCCAACCTCAAAGGCATTTCAGATTTGAGAGTTTGTCTCGAACATCTTATTCCTCTGATGTAGGCCATACTAACATGCAGCAAGGCTGGGAGTTGGGGGAAGTCACTTGTGAATACTAGAAAGGAAGACAAATAATTAAGCAATTTTGTCACTGAACATTCAACAGCCTGAGGCAGTAAAATGCGATTAGTAAAAGCGGGTTAGAACCCTAAAAGATCAGGAGGATGCCAGCATTTATAATTGAACAAACACGGATGGCCCAGATAGCAGAGCAGAAAATATGTACCAGGAACTGTCACCAGGGAGAACTTAATAGAGGAAACAAGACACAAATCTGCCACCAAACACTCAGACTGAAACTGATGAAGCCTGAGAAAGTGTAATAAAGTCAGCTCAGTTCAGAAACCTGACACAGTACAGTCCTGATCGTAGTCTTAAGAGAATAAACACAAACAAGTTAACCAAATGATTGTCAGATTGTTTACGTAACTATAAACATTGGGCAATAATGTTGAGTTAGATTCAGTGTGGTGTCGGATGTATAAGTTTCTGAAACGATAACAACACATGGGCAGGGTCTTGTGCGATTATGTGATGAGAAGAATACCATCGGGGGACAGTTGGCAGGAGAGGAAGAAGAGTTCTGCTGAAGTAAGTAGTTGCAAGTAGTGTTATATTGTCAGTAATGCCAGAAAATGGCATGTGATTTAACAACTGCCCACTGACCTCTGTTAATAAAATATTTATTTTAAGTGGGTTCTGGAAATGTGTGAAGATTAATATCTTTTAACTCCATTTCCAGAATGTTGCGATTCAAAAAAACAAGAAACTGCAGTGAGTTTATTCCCTTCAAGCTTTATTCAATTGACAAAATACAAAGATTTCCAATGTTTTCAGTTATATAATTGATTGCATGTTTAAATCTAAACACATGGGCTCAGGAGTACTTCTGAAACCTGTTGTAATATACCATAGTCTATCAAGGAATGCAAATTGAACCTGTGTTATGCTGTTAATATGCCGAAAATACACCTGAATCTATTTGCCTAAGTAGTGTGTGTATATCAATACACATGGAACAAATAAGGATTAAGCTGATCAACGCTGAATTATTATGTTTGAGGGCATCTTTTTTAAAAGCTACCATATGGGATTGCTTTCATTTGGCAGGACATTTTGAAATGATGACTAGATCTGCACTGTGCTTTGTCTTTGTCCATTGATTCAGCTCTAGACCTCAGTTGTGATGAGTGAACCGCTTTAATTACTGGCCGCTCCTCATAGAACTGCTGTAATAATGACATGAATCATTAGCAGCATTAGTGAGTGTACAGACTTAGTGTTTTCCCAGAGCTTCCTGACAGCCTGACTCTGAGAGAGAGAGAGAGAGAGAGAGAGAGAGAGAGAGAGAGAGAGAGAGAGATGCTATTTGGGCTGCTGATTTATTAGACACTGTGGGTTGCCAGATCCATGACCCCTGATCAGGCCAGTGTGTGGGGGCCCCTGGCCCTGCCTCCTATCACTCGTAGGGATATGAAGTTGCTGTGCTGACCGGGGCCCTTGTCCTTGGGTTTATAGGCTGGGAGTTGTCAAAAGGCCCCGGCTATAGTGAGTCTCCAAAATCAATTTCAATCAGCATGGAGCGCAATATTATCAAATGTCAAGCGCGAGCAGGTCCTGTGCTTTGAAAATTATCCTTGACAGCCTCTTGGTGACTTAATTAAGTGCGAAAAAAAGAGAAAAAGAAGAGGTGGAGGTGGGGGCTAGAAGTGGGTGGGGGGGAAATGAAAAAAAAAAATCAAAATATCTCAATCGCCTGGTCTTTTTTTGTGCTTGACTGGTTGTATTGACATCTTGTAGAATGATTGCTTCTGTTGGGAATGGACAGAACAAGAGGGAGGAAGGGAGAAAGGGATGGATGGAGGAAAAAGGGCTGGGTGGTTTATTGATGGAGTCTCTGCTGGCCCTGGTTCTCTCTCTCCCTCTCTCTTTTTTGATATTGAAATGATTCCTGACCAAATAAATCACATTTCGATTGGTTTTTAATTGCAGTGAATCGATAGCAGTCCTAGGATGGGCACTTGAGGAACTCCCAGCCACATGGGACACTGAGCAAAGTGCTCTGGGTGAAAAAAGGAAGAGCCAGAATTCTTCAGTAATTATTCCCAGATAAGTGGACATAACTGGCAAAGACTGAGATTGTCAAACAGTGAAATATAAAATTACCTTTAATGGAGAAATGACAGTGCAGTTTTCTTATGTACTTAGTAGCTGAAGTGTCATCGTCATATTGGACATTGAGGTTTAAAGGGGTTTAAAGTTTATAAGACAAAAACAGTCAAAGGACCAGCGAGATCATTCACAATGGCTTAATTAAAAACTACACAAGGATCCCTGATTTCTTCGTAATGTTTGTGGTGAACTGGATCTGGATGGGAGCGAGAGTGTTGTGGAGCATGTGAGGCAGTATATGTGGTAGTGTGTGAGGCAGTCAGGTTACCAGAGTCAGGAACATGTAAGCATGACTGCACCAATGACAGGCCCTTGAAGAACTGCCACAGTCGGTAATTGACTCGTTGGCTGTCACACAGTGTCATTTGTATAGACTTGAAAGTCAACAGCTTCAGATCCAGTCAGTGACCGAAAGGTTAAACGAGTCGCTACGGAGTTGTGTTTGGAAACAAAACGCCACATGGATGATCAACCAGACAGTAAAATAAAAACAGCACTCTCCCAAATGACTTTAAACGTCCTTTAACCTCACTAGGACACCAATAACATATGCATCCTGCAGTGCTCACCTTTTAAAAGTATTATTATTATCAATACGATATAGCTCATTTATATCTCAGTTATAGCTCATTTACACAACACATACAATTCTGTGTATGCAGAATTATTCATTCATCTTTGTCTATAACCACTTATCTAGTTCAGGGTTGTGGTGGGTCCCACACCGCGGGTGGGGTGACAGGGCATAATCAGAATTGAATTTGATGAAAGGTTATTGATTTCTGCCAGTTTTTAGGATTTTTTAACCATAGAAAAAAACAACAGAAAAACAGTCTCAGACCTGATGATCTAGAATGTTTATTGAATTTAAATATATTTCGTTATAAACCTTGTAATGACTTTTATTAACTGTGCAAATGCATAAATTATTACCATAATGTAAATCAAATGCCTGACAAACTGATCAGCATAAATCTAGACCTCTAAATGCAGAACTCTTCAGTAACCATAGGGTGATTATATATTTTTAAAATGATTATTATTATTTTGTTTTTTAGGACCATGGCCTTGGTATGTGTACAGTTACATTATAGCTCATTAGATGCCTTCGTGAGGACCTGCTCAGGTAGACTGTCAATAGAATCTGACCCGTGTGGGTGTGCAGGAGGAGAATATGGATTATCCAATATGCAGTGGAATTGATCACACTCATTTTACTGCAGAATCGGGTGCTTATGAATACGATCATAGATTTTTGTGCTGTAATACAACTATAAATATTATTCACTTCTCACAGTGGAGGGTGGGGTAAGTTTTGCATCTGTATTCACTTCAGAAAACTCAGAGCTGAGCTTTGAAATGATCCTCAGTGCTAGGAATACTGTGCTAATGCGCTAGGTTTGATTCACCAGTCCAGAGTGTTTAGTACTGTAGAGGACAATATAATCACAAATGTTGTCAAATCTTGCCACCTCCATGGCAAGATTTATGTAATATAAAGTAAATGTAATTCAATTATTCCTCCTTCTTTTTAATATAAAATAGACAAAAAATTAGCTCTTTGCTAACATAGTACTAGAATCCTATAGGTGCGCTAGCAAATAATTATGATTATCACAGAATTCTGTTTGACATTTATGAGTTAAAGAGAATACCTTGCTGTAAAAGTCTTAGTTTGTGTGTGTGTGTGTGTGTGTGTGTGTGTGTGTGTGTGTGCGAGTGTGTGTGCGTGTGAATGAGTATATTAAGCAGGACATCTGTGTTATCTTTATTTGTCTGATAACCTTTTTCATGACTGAGAGAACTCTCTCTCTCTCTCTCTCTCTCTCTCTCCCAGGGGGGCTCTGTGTAAATAAGCGTGCTCCTTCTCCCAGAGGCCGGCAAAAACACATATCCATCACTTGCTGCTTTAGGTCATCTTCAGAGAGAGAGAGAGTGAGAGAGTTTACAGTTGCCCCGTTTGCCCACAGCCACCATTTACTGAGTCCTGTTCCGAGTGTGTTTCGGATGTGTAACACTAGCAGGGGCCATCACCCAAACACACACATACCGGGTGAAGATAAACTTATAGCCAGGAGTGTGACTTGTGCAGATAGCTGTGAACAGTCATATTTCTCACACATAGTTGTAATGCATTAAGGCTGGATAATGCATTAGTGTCAGCAGGTGTAGCTGCATATTGCTCTCCATGCCTCAGACACATGGTAGTGTTCAGTTGACGTTTTTAACTCATTTCAGATAACGTCACGTAAAGAGAAAATAAGGGTTTTGAGATTTTGATTTTACATTTATTATTTTATTGATCGTTTGTTGTTGTCTGTGGCTGTACTTTAACTAACCTCTTACCGTAAATCCACGGTGGTCTCCCTGGTGACAGAGGCTGTACCTAGCCCCACTGGCACTGTTAATGTGTGCTAACTGCAACCAGTTCCAACTAGGGTATTTGCATTATATTAAAGGCACTATATATGACTTAAGAAACATGCAGCTACAGTAAGTGAACAGATGCCTATAATGTCATTCCATGAGTGCCTCAACAGATGTGTTAAGAAAGTGCAGTGTGAAGCTGGTAAACAATGGGCGGCTACAGCCAGAGCCAAGCCTCATCTTAATAGCAAGGTCTTTATATCATCTGAGTGGGTGTCTGTGTCTTTGCTACTCTTCAGTAGCTTTTCTATTGGCTTTCGATTTGCTTCCAAACCACAAACACACACACACACACACACACAAACACAGTAGCATATACACTGAAACGGCTCTAATGGATTAGTGCTGCTTTATCCCTCTCAACGGTGCTTAAAAATTCATCAGGCCATTAGTTGGGTCACTGCTTGCCATCATCTAAAGGGTTAATTACGCTTTGTTTCTGTTAAATCCAAGATGTTGACACGTAAAGACTAAGGTACTCGGATGTGTAATTTTGAAGATTAATTGTCAAACAGTGGAGTTTTCATTATTAAATGTGCTGTAAGCTAAGGCTTTTGACCCAGGGCCTTGTTGTTTGAATCCGGTGCTGACCTCATTAAGACAAACAGAGCATACTCTTATTAAAGTGAGTGAGGGATTAAAAAGCAGGCTTACTTACACTTACATCACAGGGAATACACTCAAATAAAATGGCAACTTTGCCTCAGGTCTGTAAAGAGCTGCCTGTGGACCACAAGGGTTTAATGGACAGATTTTATTGGGGGAACCTCTAGTAAAAAATACAAACATAAATGCCTGTGTTTTTTTAGCATTAAAATATGTTTAAAAGTGAATTGACTTTAAATATGTGCTTTAACTGAATGTTAAGTTAAAACATTATATTTAAATGTATGCTTTACTCCAATTTTTATTACTATATAATATATGTTTATTATCAGGATGTATCAGGAGCCATAGCTTTGACCGTTTATTACTGTTTCTATGGAGAACAGGACAAATTAAATGGTGTAGTAGCTGGGCACAGGAACATATCTGCTGCACCATTTCAGTTGGGATGGAAATATTCCAATGAGAAAGTCACTGTAGTTTAAGGAAGATTTTAAAAAAACACGTGGATCAAAATATTACTGCAGTGACACTGATGAAGTGTGTGTGTTGTGTTGGTACGAGTGGCTAAGACTCAGCAGTTGACTCAGCTGGAGATTTTAAACAATCATTCTCCTCTCGGTTAGACACACTTTGTATAAATAAACTCAGAGACAGTAACTCATCTGTTGCTGCACAGTTTGTGTTGGTCGTCCTCTAGTCCTTCATCGACACAGGACGCTGTCGGCTGGATGTTTTCAGCCGATGGCCTTTTTTCAGTCCAACAGTGACACTGAGTGGTTTAAAAACTCCAGGAACACTGCTGTGTCTGATCCATTCATACCAGTGCAATACACAGTAACACACCAAGACCAACAGGTCAGTGTCACTGCAGCTGAAAATAATGCAACACCCAAACCATGGCTGTCCTGTGGTGGTTCTCTGGGGGGTCCTGACCATTAAAGAACAGGGTGAAAGGGGGGCAAACAATGTATTGTTTGATATGAGATATGATGTAATCTGGATTTTTTTGTTGCTTCATTTTCAGTTTTACAGCTATTCTCGCTCATTATGGGATGTTCTACAGCCGTTTTTTTTTTCTGAACACATCTCAGCTCAGATTTCTCTATTTCCTCCATTGTTCAGTCCAGAATCTTCGGTGCTAACACCAGTCAGATACCAGTGCTGAGGCTTGGATTGGTGCCATTTGTAACTTTAATTCATTCAGCTTTCTACTAGTAAAAGCAGTGCCAGAGCTTCTTTGAAACTTGAATTCATAGAAAGTGAAGCCGGTGTGCTGCTGCCCAGCCCAGCCCAGATGCCTCACATATCAGGGTCTTAAGCATACCATTAATCTTCCAGCTCAGGTTCTGAATCACATTATGGCGGAAGCAGAGTTACATGTTTGGAGGTAACCTGAGCAGCTCTTCCTTAGATGGCTGTGAAGAGCCTTTTAGGTGCTCCTTTTTTTTATTTTTATTTTTTATTTTTTTTCCCGAATGCTCTTGGAAGGCAGACCATGCAGGCCACTGTTAGCCTGGAGAGCCTGCATTGAGCTGAGCTTTAGTGCAGTATTTGAAAGAGCAGAGTGTGGGCTGCAGGACCCAGAGTGGTCAGATTCAAGGGCTTTTGAAGTGTATGGGAGAAGAGGGTTAATTTAATTGACCAGCAGGCTGAAGTTAACAGATAGATAATGTTGACCTTCCAACAAGATGGACAGGCTATTACTAGACAGTCAGTAAAGGCAGACTATTTTGTGTGCAACAAATTGGTTATATTCAAATTCAACATAGTCCAAGGTTTGTCAAATATAAAGCGGTAAATGTATGCACTGATATTTGTTTCGTGACACTGACAGAGTGACCAGCTCCTGTTGAAATGCAAGGTTTGTCATGGCTTTTAATTGCAGGAGTCGATAACTCAGCTGGACGTGTTGTGGTCAGTGAGTAGTCAGCTTTATTTACACTGCGAGGCCTCGCTCAGAGCGAGAGCTTTTAGGAGGCCAGTGGGCTTTATGCTATTTTTTTCCATCCTTTCCTTTAATGCCATAAACACTCTGATTGTTTTTATTGTGTTTAAGATCCATCACAAACGTCCAGGGGATGCGCTCCCCACTGAGTTGCGGTCAGCTTGGCCACACAAGTCCAGCTCCCTTTTATGTTCTTAAATATTCATAAGTAGCTTTGCAACATTAATATCTTAGATGGCTTACAAGAACACTTAAATAATATCCAGTACTCCAGCCCCCTCCTTGTGTTTTTATTCTCTCTCTCTCTCTCTCTCTCTCTCTCTTTCTCTCTCTCTCGCTCACCCTCTCACTCTTTTTTCATTTGCGTAATGCAGTGGGTTGTTTTGGAGATGGTCCTGGGATTAATGGAAAGGCTTCCCCATTTTCAGTCATACAGAGGGCAATAATTACTAAGGGTGGGTTCTAGCTCCTCCAGATCACGTGTTCCAGGCAGTGACAGATAAAGAAGAGCTGAAAGTTAAAGCCTGCGACTTGCCACGTCCACTCTTAATGTCCTGCTTCATGTTCTCTTTTTGTAGGCCCCCTAGTGGCCATTCTACCATCAGAATGGAAATCAACAGACAATTTTTTTTTCCATGTAATCAAAAATAATGTTTATAGTGCTCCTCATATTACTTCTTATATCCTATTCCCTTTACTTCAAGAGATACAGCCCAAATTGCATTGTGCATTTTGAAGGTCTCAACAGTGAGAGAGTGAGACTGAGTGTGTGTTTTTGGTGTAAATCCGATTTGTCGTTTTTTAAAATTAATTTCTGCTTTCCCATAGAAATTAATGGCCATCAATGATATCACAATAGGATACTCAGTCTCCCTCTCTCTCACACACACACACACACACATGTACACACGCACAGCCTCTTTTTTCTCTCTCGCTCTTTTTTCTCCCTCTGTCCCTCTCACTACAGTTCTCACTTCTCTAAAGTTATGGCAACATTTTCTTTTAAAAAATGCCGTTTCTTTTTTTTGTTATGTTCAAGTGTAGTGATCATTTTTCCTGTCTTTGTGGAGTCTGATTTGCATTTTAATATCATCTTAATAATTCTTGTAGACTTACAGTTCTCTTTGTTTTAAACTGGTGCTGTTGGCACTGTATCATATACTAGATTTAATGACTCTTTATTGAATGAGTTATCTATAGTTAGATTTTATTAATTATGTTGCTGCCATGACAGATTTGGACAGTTGGTGTTCATTTTTTAGTGCGTTGAATTGTTCAATGTATTTTTGCCAGTGGCAGTTTGAAAAGAAGGGGTGGCTGGGTTTATATGTCTCATAGGAAGCACGTGCATGCCTTTGCTGTCAGTGTTTGGTGGCAATGTGTGTTACTGAAGGAATCTTAAGTAGCTTCCTGGGTGGATTTGGGGATGATTTCAAATTGTGGAGAAAACTGAGATAAATATAAATAAATAAACATAAATAGCTTAAAGACGGTAAACACAGATTTGTCTGATTTTCATTAGAAGTCTAAGTGAACTGGATACAAATGGTAACTAATATAATTAACAGCCACCCAGACTGTGCCTCGTATTAATAATGACTGATTTTTCAGACAGTTATTACAGGTCTGAGGTCAGTGTTCAATGCTTCTTCTCTTGGGTGTGGAGTTAAACAGTTGAGTCCAGAACTCTGAACCTTTCTGTGAGGGAAGTTGCTGGGTAATTAAGTATCAACATTGCTCATTCTGATCTGTGATAATTATCAGCCGTCTCAGCTGAAGCTAGTGGGGGTTCATTACTTCAAAGGGGTCAAATATATTAATGAAGAAATGGTCACTGTGTGTATGGACTGGACGTAAAAAAGCAGTGTTTTTATTGATGAGACTAATTTTTCTATTACAAATTGTAAGAACATAAGATATATATCTTTTAATGCATTTTTATTTCCAAATATATTTCAATGCATGTGTCATTAAATATCGTATGATTATATAACCATCATTATTTTATTATAACAAATGAAAACAAGCAAGGAAGGTTAAAAATACAGAATTTCTCTTTTTAATCTCAAGAAATGAGGAAAAAGAAAGTTAAATAAAAATATATATCTCACATAAATTGAATAGTACCGCAAAAACATGCAAAGGAGAACATTTCACTGTTACTTTCAGTGGTGAACAGCAGTGTTAAAGCTCCATAGCTAATCCCCTCTAAGAGATAGCCCCTCATCCTGTTTTCTTTGGCTGGGGTTAAACGCTTGTGCTTGTGGTGACCTTTCTGTACAATAAACCCAATCTTGTGCTGTGTTCCTTACAGAAGCCTGTGCTGACAAAGCACTCGTTTGACACGGAGCGTAATGAGTGATTACGTCTGGAGCGAGGAGAAGCCTTTCAGCGCCTCGGCTGCAAAAGAGCGGCAGGCTTCTCGGGTCAATCGCTGCTTAGGCGGATTAGGAAGAATCTTATTGAGCTTAAGCTTGTCCCTGCTGGAGATCATTCCAACTTAATCACATCCTCTCTGCCCCTTGGCCCGCTTGCTGGAGCTTACAGAGGCAGCAGTGAAAGGAACAGACTAATCCTGCCCAACCAGGGCAAGACACAAGACCGTTCCTCTCACCTGAGACACGGCAGGTTTACACTGTTGATACAGATTGGGGTTTAGTCCTGGGTTCACCTTCAGTGCTGTAATGAGTGTACAACTAAGGCCTGGTCATAGGATCTAAAGTCATACCACAATGAAATTAAAGCTTTTTGGTTTGTTTATGGATAATTTTCATTTAAGAAGTGTTCAGGTGTAATAGGCTGCGACATGGGAACAGAATGGTTGTAGGTCGATGATAAATAAGGAGAACTAAGGTAAAGAAATACCAGTATTAAAGTATTATGATAGATAAAAATGTAAGCATTGTACTTATATAAATACTGCTGGTTTATTAGAAGAGGACTTGTTTGCTTATCTAAATTAACAAGATTTTTACTTGTGCATCCAGGTGGCTTTCTTTAGCACTTAACACTCTACATCTTTGGGAGAGTAATGTTCTTCGGTTCCAGTAGAACGTTGAACATTCAGTACATCCTCTGTTCCAGAGAGAAATGTCAAAAGTGTTTATAACAGAATTCATTTAATTTAATTTTAATTAAAAAAACAAAATGAAAAGTTGAATTTGATGTATTTAAAAAGTATATGAGACTTTCTTGACTAAATGTACTAAAGATGTAGTGGATACCACTAAAGAGCCAGGTTTCTGAGAGTGTCAAATAATCAAATTGATGCTTAACTGAGTAGAGCTGTATTTTAAAGAGTCCAGACCATAAAATCAGTCTGAACTGAGCAATGACAAACCATTTAAAGTCTAGCTGTGTTCCTTAAAGCCACATTACACTCTCTTCTCCAGAAGCAGATGTGAATATTTGTGAGCTTTCCTTAAATTCCTAAATTGCGCAAAATAGAAATACTATTTTATTTAAATACTATGTCCAGCAGGTGAAATGGTGCGTACGAAATCAACACAACTACAATTATGTAGAATATGGTAGGATTATGTTCCCTATCTAAATATGTACTAAATACGTTCCCTTGAGGGTAGTACCTCAGTGGCAGCTTTTCTGTTCAAATATATAAAACACTACGTGGCAAAAAACGTATCCAGGAGAATTCAGGAAAGTCGTTATTATCGTGCAAACCTCAAACCAGTAATTTCAGATTGTATTAGAAGATACATTTTGATCAATTATTGTTTTTAATCTGAATGTAATCGAGTAACCAGACGGCCTCATTTCATTCAGATCGTCAGACGTACAGTTAACGTATCAATGCAGAGGTCTCTTTATTTCCATGCTCCCCTTCCAGAGACTTGGTGTAATCAGGTGCTTAATAACGCGTCCAGCGATAGATGCTCTGTAGTAAGCCGTGGGACGTGTCAGCTGCGGTGGTCGGGACGAGAGAAAGAAAGAGAGCTCTGGGTGGTCCGGACAGTGTGTTCATTAGCCGCAGTAGTGGGCAGGAATCGGAGCGCAGCTTCACTTCAATAAGACAAATCTGCGGTGCGTTGTCCACGCGGCAGCCAGGGAAGCCAGACGGAAAAGAGTGATAGAGCTGCGAGTGGCGAGGTTCATCAAAGTCACCCCGCTCTCCTCCTCTCATTTTTCAGCTGCTGAGGGGGCGCATACCTGCAGCCCACCTGTGAGGGATATTGGACAAATTGAACGACAACATGTCTCTTTCATATTTCACACCCCAGCAGTTTTGCTTGTGTGCGGAGGGTGTGGAGCGGGGTGGGGCGGGGTGGTGGGTGGCTGAGAGTGTGGGGTTAGTTGCTCAAGGGGGAGAGATGGTCCACACATTTCAAGCCATTACACATTTACAGTTTTTGCCCTCAGCAGCATCCACAACTCCTCCACATCCCCTCCCACACACACACACACACACACACACACTCGACTAAAGCCCCCCACTGCTAACCCCAAAACAAAGCTCTAAAAATATTGTATTAAGTTCTCCTGGGTGGACAGTACTTGTCGATACCTGTTTTCTTTCTCTTGATTGAAAGGGTCTCTGTAAACTGTCCAGGGCTTTGATTTCAGCAGACCACTGGAAGAGTGTGGAACTTAGACAGAGAGAATCTGGAGAGAACCTGCGTCTTGGTCAATATCGTGGGTCTTAAGAAACCCATGTAGCATTTGCATTTTTCTGCATCATTTGGATGCATTTAAAATGAAGTGTGTGAACATTTCCCAGTGGATCCACCAATAGAGATTCTCCAACATAAAACCCTGTTACATTACCATTCCGGTGAGGGTAGTGTTTTAGAGAAATACACAGTGACAAGTATTAACAGTAAAAATGGTGATTGCTTTGGATTACACCACTTTAATTGTTCAGTAAAAGCAGAACGGCTCTCTGTAGGTCAGCACTGACCACACAGAAATCGTTAGCATGGTGGTTAGAGAAAAAATATTTCAAAGCATACAGCCTCAGTGCTAAAATTACTGCTGTGTATCGAGGGAACATAGCAGTGTTGCCTGAAGGACTGCGTGAAAGTGTACACACGAGTGTTTGAGGGACTGGATGTATGTGATGCCCTATGATAGACTGGTACCCAGTCCAGATGTGTTTCCTGCATTGTATCTAATGAATCTGGATAGAGACTTGTCCCACCACCCTGATTTTAGAAATAGCTTCCCAGTGCTTTTCTTTATTTCTCATACATGGCAGAGTACACAGTTGTGGGGCGGCACGGTGGTGCAGCAGGTAGTGTCGCAGTCACACAGCTCCAGGGACCTGGAGGTTGTTGGTTCGATTCCCGCTCCGGGTGACTGTCTGTGAGGAGTGTGGTGTGTTCTCCCTGTGTCTGTGTGGGTTTCCTCCAGGTGCTCCGGTTTCCTCCCACGGTCCAAAAACACACGTTGGTAGGTGGATTGGTGACTCCAAAGTGTCCGTAGGTATGAGTGTGTGAGTGAATGTGTGTGTGTGTTGCCCTGTGAAGGATTGGCGCCCCCTCCAGGGTGTATTCCCCACCTTGCGCCCAATGATTCCAGGTAGGCTCTGGACCCACCGCGACCCTGATTTGGATAAGCGCTTACAGATAATGAATGAATGAATGAATGCACAGTTGTGTCTTTTGTATTGTTTGCCAAGCAAATTGGTTCCACTGGGCTCTTCTTAGTTCTGTTTGTTCCCCAGTACCAGAACTAGTCTAAAAAAAGTATCTAACACTTGCCTGTCAAACAAGAGAGCCATGTCTGCAGGGAAAAACTGTTTTGACTGAGTATTTTTATTACTGTACATTTCTATTCACTTTTATTTCTTTACCAATATACATTACAGCTACAGCTACAAGCATAGCACCTGACTGAAAGAAAAGACCCCAACATCTGTCCATCAATCAGAGAGATGTAGTATTTAACCCGTGTGGACAGGGCTTATTGAATCTCTGTGTTGGAAAAGTTTGTGTTGCTATTGCAGATTTCCTGAAGGTAGCGAGGTTATCATCAAGCTGTGATGATTCTCAGCGGTGTCAGTGGACTTTTGATTGTACGCTGCACCTCTGGGCCGCCCCGGGCCTTTCCAGCTATCAGAGAGAGAGAGAATACGCTAGACACACACACACACACACACACTGCAGAGCGGCAACCATCACTCGCAGGCTGTCAGCACGCCACATGCCGGATATGCTCCGTGACACAAAGAGATCAGTTACACGTTTCCTCCAGCTTGGGTTTAAACCCACACAGGCCGCATGGCGAGGCTAAGCTCAGATGTGCATTACACTGGGAATGTCACTAATCCATCATAAAAGGCAAGAGTTCACATCTACTCCTCATGTCACTGCAGGATGTGAGTGGAGTGGAGTGGAGTGTTTGGTGTGTCATCCATAAAAAGCCATTTTTCATTATCCGTGTTCACGTTTCTCACTTTATACGTTTCTTAATTATTATTTTTACCCAAAACCTCCTCCCAAACAATACAGAGCTGCCAACCTGAGGTTCCTCTAAGACTTCTCAAGTCAGTCACTTCTGCTGTTAACACAACGATGCCAGACAGCTCTACACACTTGGAGGAGAATACCACCTGCTTGTTTCTTTTGAGAAGTTTGTTGACAAGCATCACCCTGAGCGGCGAGGGGAGAGGGAGCGCCATCTACTGGGTGGGGGCCGTCAGATGGGTGAGGAGTCACCAAGGATTAAACTACACTCTGTACCATCCATCCTGCTCTGTGGGGGTCCTGACCATTGAAGAACAAAGTGACTAACAAAGTCTGCAGAGCAATAGACAGAGAAACACTGTATGTAACTGTAGAACTACAATGTGCCACTGTAGGGTTGGAGTGGAGCTAAGAGAATTGCCAATGAGTTTAGAAACAAGGAGGCGGTTTTAATGATTTGGCTGATCAGTGTGTATAAGAACATATTTATGTGTAAAATGTATAAACATATAAGTGACATTAAGATGCTCTAATAAATTATCATATGTAACCCCCCCCCTCACACACACACACCCATCACTCAGAGGGAGATTAGTGTGTGTGTGTTAGAAGTGTGTGTGTCTGCTGGTTCAAGTCTGATCTCTACTGGACTCCATTAACTGATCGATGTGTGAGAGATTGAGGAGGAACCCAGAGCCAACTCTGAGGTTAATGACTGAGACTCAAAATCAATTAACACCATCTCGTTAGTGTCCAGCAGCAGCAGCGTCCACTCTTTTATCTTACACACTGGGTCCTTTCTGTCATTTCCCTCTGAACACTGTTCCTCTGGCCATATGTCTCCTGTGCTCTGCTCATGACGTTTACTCTTTCATTTCTTCAGTTGTGTTTCCTCTTTTGATTACTAATATCTCTTATCACATTTACTCTCTCTCTCTCTCTCTCTCTCTCTCTTTCTCTCTCTCTCGCACCACCTCGTACTATTTCTCATCACTGCTCACTATTTATACTCTTCCTTTTTTCACACTCCTTCTTTCTCTCTTTTTTATTGATATTTTTCTGATCACTTTTGCTACTATATCTGTCTCTTTCTCAGTCATTAGATTCAAGATTTAAAGTAGTTTTATTGACCTAAATGTTATGAAAATAAAATGGTCAAAGCATTACAACATGAAGCAATAAAAAAAAAGATAAATAATAATAATAATAATAATAATAATAATAATAATAATAATAATAATAGGGCGGCACGGTGGCGCAGCAGGTAGAGTCGCAGTCACACAGCTCCAGGGTCCTGGAAGTTGTGGGTTCGATTCTCGCTCTGGGTGACTGTCTGTGAGGAGTGTGGTGTGTTCTCCCTGTGTCTGCGTGGGTTTCCTCCAGGTGACTGTCTGTGAGGAGTGTGGTGTGTTCTCTCTGTGTCTGTGTGGGTTTCCTCCGGGTGACTGTCTGTGAGGAGTGTGGTGTGTTCTCTCTGTGTCTGTGTGGGTTTCCTCCGGGTGACTGTCTGTGAGGAGTGTGGTGTGTTCTCTCTGTGTCTGTGTGGGTTTCCTCCGGGTGACTGTCTGTGAGGAGTGTGGTGTGTTCGCCCTGTGTCTGCGTGTCGCAGTCACACAGCTCCAGAGACCTGGAGGTTGTGTGTTCGATTCCCGCTCTGGGTGACTGTCTGTGAGGAATGTGGTGTGTTCTCCCTGTGTCTGCGTGGGTTTCCTCCGGGTGCTCCGGTTTCCTCCCATGGTCCAAAAACACACATTGGTAGGTGGATTGGCGACTCAAAAGTGTCCGTAGGTGTGAGTGAGTGTCTGTGTTGCCCTGTGAAGGACTGGCGCCCCCCTCCAGGGTGTATTCCTGCCTTGCGCCAATGATTCCAGGTAGGCTCTGGACCCACCGCGACCCTGAACTGGATAAGGGTTACAGAGAATGAATGAATGAATGAATAATAATAATAATAATAATAATAATAATAAACATATAAAATATACAGGGCACGAAATTTACAAATGAAGTAACAACAGTGGTTTAATTAAGATAATTAAAGATTTTAGCAACATTTACATAAAAATATTTATAGAAATCAACACATATGCTTTGTATTTATATATTTCATACACAACTATATAAACATGCACTATATAATGTATTAATATATGGCAAATACATATATAGTGTATCTCTCTCTCACACAAACAATAACATTATTTATGAATTATACTCCTCTTTCTGTCTCTCTCTGTCACTATTTCTCTCTCTCTCTCTCTCTCTCTCTCTCTCTCTCTCTCTCTCTCTCTCTCTCGCTCTCTCTCTCCCTGGACAAGGAAGAGAATGTGTTATTCTCTGCTGATGTCCTGAGGCTGTGGGTGACATGTACAAACTGCAGCCGGGGGGCCGCCTCAGACGCTGTGATTTTGTTGTTGTTGTTGGTGGTGTTTTTTTTCTTCTTTTTTTTCCTGCACCGTGAAGGTTGAGCCCAGTCATTTTGCACCCAATTACTCTGCAGTAAATTTGTCGGATGGTTCTTGTCGCGGGGTATTGATCCGCCGTGTCACCTTGAACTTGTTTATTGACACATCGAAAGCGGCTCTCTCGATTTACTGCCTCTCAATTATGCTATTCATATGATGTCACACTGCTGGGGGTCTGTCACTGTAGATTACACCCCCCCCCCCCCCATGTCCCTCAACCTCCCCATTTCTCTTTTGTCCCTCTCTGTTTGTCTTCCTTGTCCCTCTCTTTCATCCTGTTTTCCTCTCTTCTTCATCTCACTCGTCCCTCATTCTCTGTTTCTCTCTTTTTTCTGTCTATCTCTTTTTTGTCCACCCCATCTCGTCCTTCTCTTCTCAATCTCTCTCTCTCTCTCTCTCTCTCTCTCTCTCTCTCTCTCTCTCTCTCTCTCTCTCTCTCTCTCTCTCAATATTTTCTCTCCATCACCTGCCAGTGTGCCTGCCATCTTTCCCCTGACCTTTCCTTTAGACAGATGGCACTATGGAAAGCATGCTATTAGCACACATGTCATATTACTCCTGACCAGATCCATGCCTTTTCTTTTTTTGAGAGGTACTTGCTCAACAAATGGATTTTCAATTTGTCCAGGCACATTCTCTCTCTCTCTCTCTCTCTCTCTCTCTCTCTCTCTCTCTCTCTCTCTCTCTCTCTCTCTCTCTCCCTCCCTCCCTCTCTCTCTCTCTCTCTCTCTCTCTCTCTCTCTCTCTCTCTCCCTCTCTCTCTCTCTGGAGATGCTCTGCTTTTCATGATGCTCCAATGAGAAAAATCACCTTGACGGATGGAGGAAAAAGACTTTGGATCTTCTTTTTGTCTTCTTCCTCCTTTCCAGGATCAAGGTTTATATCTCAGCTCAGGACTCAATTTCCAAGGAGGAGGACCGTGTTGCTGAAGGCCTCCTCTGGCTGAGGCGAAATGGTTACGATAGCAGGCCATATAAATGTGTACATGGAAGTACACAAAGCATGTCTCATATCGCAGCCTGGCCGTCACTATGCTTCTACAGAACAGTCACAATGGGAGACGGTGAGAGGAGAATGGGTTCTGCTTTGTGTCCCAGCAGTGAATTCAGATGGTTATGTCAGTGCGGCCTGTTAATATTGTTGACATACTCAAACTTTTGGTTGCTCTCGTCCATTGTTGAAATGGTGTCCCATCAAGGGTGTGCTCCTGCCTTGAGCCCAGTGATTTCAAGTAGTCTGTGGACCCACCGCGACCCTAAACAGGATGGAAAAGTTTCACGTGTTTATCTGAAACATCCGATTTCACCAACATAGAAAATAAATCATCTTTCGGTTGGTGACTATAATGTTTAGACTCTTGTTGATATTGCGCTGCTTGCTCCTTTGAATGGGGAAACAAACCCCTGTTTGCGGCACAAACAAAAGTACATGTCCATTTATTTTATATGGATTTTATTAATTTATTATTAATATTATTTTGGCCTGATAAACTTTACATTGTGTAAAAATCTCATAAGGACTTTACAATTTCCATTAACCTCCCCTCAGATCTGTGTTGTTATCATTTAGATGTGATGTTGTACTGTGACTGAAGTTCTGAACTGAACAAACCCACCCCCAAATGTAAAAATAAAAAACGATGAAGGCACCCCCAGAGAGGGACTAGACTGGTGTATAATGAGGCCTCTGGCAGGACCCTGTAAGTGTTTCCAGTCTCCAGAAGCCCAGCACTCAGGAGTGGCCACAGAGGGCAGGCCCAGGCCCTGTTTACTGCCCCTGCACAGATGCTGGGGTCCATTTGCTGTGGCTGGGGGTCAGAGATCACCTGTGAATCTTTGATTTCATTCCATCCATCAGCTTTATGGCCAAGGGTGCGTCAGTCAACACACACACACACACACACACACATGTTCTTCTGACAGTAACCTCTCCACTCTCAGCCTGAACTGGGTCACTGGATCACACTGCTTTTAAAAACACTTAAAACCAAATTATTGAGAGCACACAGGCGAGTGAGGGAGAGAATGAGTGAATGAATGGAAAAATGGAACATAAAACAATGAACTAATGACCCTTTAAACATCTGACAGCCATACGTCTCACCAACTCAGCAAAATTGATTCATGATGTTCATTACACTGTAGTTACTGATTGATTTATAGTAATTACTGAGGAATAATAAAAGAGTTTACGATAACAGACTATGTTATTACATTCATTTATTTATTTCATTCATTCATCTTCTGTAACCACTTGTCTTTTTTCAAAATCTGTCACATTAGTGTAAACCAGTGCTCTGTTATTTCAAAATAAGGGCACGCTACTAATAAAATATTATTTTATTTAGGGATGTTGTACTACACTTGTTTTCCAGCGTTCGGAAAGAGTGTCACCTCGAGCTGCCCACCACACATGTGGCTTTCTGTGTATTCCTTGCTGTAACTACAGGAGCCCCCAAGGGACAAAAGCCACTTCTGCCTCCTGTCACTTTCTCTTCCTGTTACCCACTTAAATAATGACAATTTAATTTCCGCTCTAATTGGACCTGTAAGTTATTTAAATGAAGCACTTGATGCATGAGGAAGAGGGAGGGAGGGAGTGAATGATGACAGCTCATCGTACACTTATCGTGCACTCATTCCCTACTCAGAGGGGTGAAGACGGCGGAGCCGGAGAAGTCCATTTGTACACTTCTGTCACTCTGTTTTAGCCACAGTGAGAAGGTACAATGGAGGGGCTGCTTAATCTTCCGCTGCTCTTTCTGTAAATAATACTTAATCATTTTATCCCTCCTTCATATTCCTGATGGCTTTGTGTTTCTCTTACAGCGGCCGTATTAGCCCCCCCCCCCCCCCCCCCCCCCCCCCGGCCAAAAATGTAAGTCTTATTAAAAAGCCACTCTCATTGATTTCATTCTCAGCCTGAATTCAGGAGGATCTTTGAGTAATTGTAACTATACATTTTAATACTGAGCGATGGTAAGTAAAAATAACCTCTCCTAATATCTTAAGATTAAATACATTGTTTAAGGCCCAGGTCCATCACAAAGGACTAAGCCTGGCTAAGCTTTGGCCGCACTCCACCGTCTGGATTTGAGCTTTTTTTGAGAAGTCTGAGCTCTACAGAACCAGGGACATTACTCTACATGATGATTTAAGTACATTTAGGTATTGAATGTAGTCAATGGCCTGAATTCGCTTACACTTTGGGGTTTAAGGAATGGTTTTTCATCATGAAATTGACAGTAATTCAGAAAAGAGAGGGAGCAGTGATGGGTACCGGAGAGAGAGAGAGAGAGAGAGAGAGAGAGAGAGAGAGACTGAGGACCAAAACCATCTTTCTTACAACTGCTCTAAAGAAAAAGTGTCCAAAACGGGCAGTAAAAATATTCTAATTATCTTGAAAACCTTACCTTTTGTTGCCCATCCCTCACCAGTTTGTGTTGGACAAATGCACCTCTGTCACAAATAATTACCTGCTAATGTGGTTATTGACAGCTTTTAAAAATGATGTAAAAGTGATGCAAGCAAAAACATCTTGAAGCTGAGAGTTTGTGTACAGTGTCAGAAACCAGTGAGGTGGAGTGTGATGAATGAAGTCGGTAGCTTTCATGGTACAAACGCTGTGCTTAGAAGCCTTTTCTGTACAGCACTCAGAAGTCTGGGGGTTTCCACTGAGAGGTTATAGGCCACCAGAGCCTCTTAGAACACAACGCTTGCGAGCTTATATGCCCCTGAGCCATATTAGCTTTGTAGCGCAATTGCAAAACTAAATAAGCAACTTCATTCATTCATTCATTATCTGTAAGCGCTTATCCGGTTCAGGGTGGCGGTGGGTCCAGAGCCTACCTGGAATCATTGGGCACAAGGCAGGAATACACCCTGGAGGGGGCGCCAGTCCTTCACAGGGCAACACACACACACACACCTATGGACACTTTTGAGTTGCCAATCCACCTACCAACGTGTGTTTTTGGACTGTGGGAGGAAACCGGAGCACCCAGAGGAAACCCACGCAGACACAGGGAGAACACACCACACTCCTA